>NW_012140080.1:1011972-1071886 GCF_000956105.1 Propithecus coquereli
TATAACATCTTTTTATAAATTACATACATATTCTATCTTTATTGTATTGTCTCAGTTTTTTCAAAGTAATTGGTCTTTGGAAAGCATAAAAATAAAAATGTTTTGAGCAAGGGAATTGAGTCTTTTCATACGAGGTTTATTTTTCAGGACTCTTTTAGTTTCAAGTAACAGAAACACAAGCTTAAATAATAAAAGACATTTATTTAGTTATACAGCTAAAATACCCAGGGCAGATCTAGTTTTAGGAAGGTGTAAGTCCAGAATCCAAACAATAGTATTAGAGTTTCATTTCTCTATATATCTTTTAAACGGGCTCTTGCTACATAGGTAAGAAATGGCCCTAGACCCTTATTCCACCAATTTAACAATCCCAGTGGGAAAACAATCTTCTCCAATCTCTCACTAGAAAGGTCACAAGCAACATTTCAATTGGCCTTTGTTGGAATGCTGAATTTGAAGCCAGTAACTCCAATTAACTATAGCCAAGGAGACACAGCACCCAAGGCCAGAATCACATGCCCACTCTTGGAGCTCGAGTTGGGGATGAAACTGTTGCACTTAAACAACATGGCCTCTAACAGAATAAAAGGATCCTATTACTGTAAGAGAAATGAATCAGTACCTGATGGACAAAACCACAAATGCTTATCACACCAACATATGTGTTCTCAGGAAACTGCCTCACAGGCTGACAGCCTGTCCTTTACTCAATGACAAATGTCCTTTACTATATGCTAGGCATTTTTCTAGGCTCTAGATACAGGTATAAAAAACAGGCAAAGGTCCTGCCTTCATGAAGCTTGTATTCTACTTAGGGGATATAGTCAATAAATAAAACAAAGAGTAAAATATATAGTAAGTCAGAAGGTGAGGAGCAGGATGGAGAGATCCAATTTAGAGAGGGGAAAATGGTGTGTCAGAGAGAAAGGGAGATTCAGTGCTAGGGTGGTCATGAAGGTTTCACTGGGTGACTTTGAACAAAGACTTGAAGTGAGAGAGGTGACCATAAATATCAAGGTTATGAGTGGTCAGGCAAAAAGAAACAGCATGTGCAAAGGTCCTGGGGTGGGAACATGCCTGGCAAGTTCAAGGATTAGCAAGGATTCCACAGGGGCTGAAATTGAGGGAGCAATGGGGAGAGCAGTACAAGATGAGGTCAGATAAATGATGGCATACCTTGTTGGGGTTTGGATTTTACTCTGAGTGAAATGAAAAGCCATTGGGACATTTTAAGAAGAGTTAAACATTTTTGAACAAGATCACTCTGGATGCTGTGTTGAGAATAGGCAGAGCAGGAAGCCAGGGCAGAAGCAGGAAGACTGTTCTGGAGGATTTGGCAATAATTCAGGTGAGAACTGATGACTTGGACCAGGATAATAGCAGCACAGGTGCTAAATAATGATCACATTTTATGTATATGCTAAAGGTCGAACTGCCAGTTTATGCTATCTGATTTCCATGTAGATGTAAGAAAAATGAGAAGGGTCAAGTTCAATTCCAAGATCTTTAAGGATGAAGTCGATATTAACTAAAGTGGGGAAGATCGAAGGAGGAGCAAAGTGGGGAAAAAGGAAGAATATCAGGAAAATTACTAGTTTCTACCAAACTATATTCAAATCCATTTTCAGACCCTCAACATTTTCATTTCTGTCCCCCTCAAGAAAGCTCCTTGCACCTGCCAGCACCTACTTGTAGCTGGCCGGCTTTGCAGGCTGTGTGAGAAGACAAGATTTACCCACATCGCAGTTTAAAAAATAGTAGAAGATTGGAATAACCATTGAGACAATGATAAAAAAAATATGTTGCAATAGGATTAATTCTGCAACCCTATCTCACAGGAATTCAGATAAGGGAGGTCTCAATTTTTCTAATCAAGACAGGGAAGGTGTAATTGAGGAGGTAGGATTTTGGTTGGCTCCTCAAGGAACAAGATTTGGACAGATGGAGAGGGTTACCTGTAAATTTCATCGTGAGAGTGAGTAAGAGAGAGAGAGAGAGAGAGAGAGTGTGTGTGTGTGTGAAAATTGGCTGTCTTAGTTCATGCTTGTAGAGCAGGATTTCTCAATTGTGGCTGCCTGTGGAAATCAGCCAGGAGCTTTCTTTTAAAAATTATTCTCATTTCATTGATACAAGATGTGACCTAGGCAGAAATTTTTAAAGCTTCTCAGTGACTTCAGTGGCAGCAAGGGTAGAGAACCCATAGTGACAGGCAGAACTTGGCAAACTCCCGCCTGCCCATGGGTCCCGTCCAGCAGCTGTCTACTTTTGTAAATAAAGTTTTACAGGAACATAGCCATGTCCATTCGTTCACACATCACCTGTGGCTGCTTTCATGCTATGACAGCAGTGTGAGCAGTTGCTGTCCCACCCTTTACAGAACAAGCTCACTGACCTGGGGTGTAGAGGAAGGATCAGGGGCCCACATCACACAAACCTGAATCTAAATCCTATTTCTACTAATTAATAGCTGTGTGGACTTAGGACAAGTCAGTCAACTGTGTGTGGGTTTCTGTAAAATAAAGATAAGAGGTAGGTTATGAGGCTCAAAGGAGATATATGGTAAAGAAATCAGCATAGAAGATGGGTTTCCTTTCTCCCATATACAAAATCAACCCACTCTCCCAGAATCTTTTCTGTAAAACAAAACAAAATAAAACCAAACCCACAACTGAACCTTTTCAAGTTCTTGCAGCCTCATTATAACCTTAGTGGAGTTTGTGCATCTTCATTGCCCTGCAGGTAAAAGCACCTTAGATAGGGTCTTTAGGGATTTCAGTAACTAGATGCTTTTAAGAGGAGATCAAAAAAAAAAAAAAAAAGAGGAGATCAAGGTGGATCTACTTTATACTATATTTTACCGGATAACAGAGAGATTTTAGTGTGTTTAATATGTAATAGAATAAAAAGGACTTATGTGTCATGTCAAGGGGTAGAACATAAATGATTATGGCAAGGGAAATGGAGGATCAGATGGTATAACCTCAGCTGACAGCAGAATCAGCATGATGAATGTTCTTAGCTAAAATAGCCAGCTTTCAAAAGCATGTTTCTAGCCTTTCCAAGGAGCTGGGAACATCAACTGTTCCAAAATGAGAAATGACCAAGTTAGTTTCCTGAGTGTCTCAAGAAAAAAAAAAAAAGGGACAATTCTTAAATTTTCAGAAAGATTGTAAGAGAAATCTATTTGACCCAGGGAAGGAACATGGGAAGGTGGGTTTGTAGAAGACCTTCAGCAAATCATACACACACACACACAAATACACAGACACACACACACACACAGATACACAGACACACACACACACATACATGTGATCTGTTCATTGATATAGGATGAGACCTAGGCAGAAATTTTCAGTTTCCCAGCAATTTCAAAGGGGCTTATAACTAGAAGTGACAGCCTCAGGGGCTGTGACATGGCTTTTGTGGGCTCTAGCCACCTGTCTTCATAGGCCTCTTCTTCTATAAAAAATTTAAAATGGTATTTTATGACTACATTGGCTTAAATATAACCCAAGATGGATTATATTTATTTTTTTCTTCCAACTTTAAAAGAAATTAAAACACTTTCATGGGCCCCTAGAAGTATCATGGGCCCTGGGTACAGTGTGCATTGCACCTAATGGTTAAAGCGGCTGTGGTCAAACTTGTACGAAGGTACCAGATCACATCACTTCAGGAACCAGCAAGCATTTCTAACAGGACTAAGCAGAGGCTGCTTATTTTGTGTTCTGAAACTCTGGTCATTAAAGTCTCTTAATGAGTCTCAGTGTGTCATGATGGGCCAAGATGTCAACCACATATGGTGTCTTCCTGCCTGGAAGGAGGTTACATTTATCACTGTGACATAGCGTTCAGCCTAACCCTAAAACTGTGTCCTTGCCACTCATGTATAGTCATTCAGAAATAGGATGGGGATGGAGGAATGGGCTGCAGAAAGACAAGGATGACAAAAAGGTAGAGGGTATGACTGTCTGAGCATTGCCACCTGGAAACTGGCTCCGCACTCTCCATGACAGGTTGGAGCTACTGGCTGGGCCTTATGACCCTGAAACTATACCCTAAATATTAGTACCGATTCAATTCAAAGACTCCACCGTCTCACACAATGACTCGGCTGAGGAACGCAGCAATCCGAACGTGACGTGGAAGAACCAGGCAGCGTGGGTTTGTTTTTCCTAGCAGATGTCCACCTCCCAGAAAGTCCCCCTTCAACTGCCATGCGTCAAAACCTGATTGCTGGGAGCGAGGAAGGTGAGTGCAGTGGGCGTAGTGTGCACCGTCACGCATCCGCGGTACGGGGTTTATTAAGAGTGTTGTGGGCCTTCAGCTTCATCAGCAACGCTTGAGAAAATGGCAAAAAGACAATTTTCTTGCTGTGATCTGGGATGACAAGAATCACCCTCAGATCCTGGACCAGCTGTAGCTCTGGAAGTCAGATCAGAATCACATGCACGGTCCCTGGTGTGGTCTCTGCCAGACAACTATCCTAGGAACCAAATAATTGATATGGTTGATGTGTTTTACTTGGGAGAAGAAAGGGCTTATGAAGAAAAGATATGAGCAATTAAAAAAAGAGATTAATTTTAAACTAAGTAGAATGACAAGAAGTATAGCATATCATAATTCCAACTTCTTTACCAGAAGCAGACATCTAAAAGGAGAGTTACTATGAAGAGATAAATAGAAAATATCCCTTTAAATGATTTATGGAAGCGTGATCAGGCAGAGCGTGGGGGAGGGAGGCAGTTGTGTCAGACCTAACTAAAGAAGCTTTCTGCAGATCAATTTACTTCACAGTCATCTGTGGAGCTGTTGCTAAGGCATTTGTATCTGAATGGAGCCTGTCCCTCTCCTCACCCTGCCTCTCCATCCCCAGAGCCCAGAGTGAAGGCATGAACTTCTACCAGGACGGTGATAGCTGGTTGCCATGGAAACAACAGAAGGCACCCAATTCAGCATTCTATGACTTCACTGTGGATCACAAGCAGGGGGATGAAGAGTGAGTCCTGTTTAAATAAGCTACTTGCTAATTAATGGAGCGCCAGAGGACGGCTTAAAGAGAAAATCGCACATTAGATAAATCCAGGTCTTCAGGGCTCTCAAAAGAAATGATCACAGTCCCATTAGGGCTGTGGAAGTGACTGCCTTCTCCTGTGACATCCGTCCGGTTTTGAATTCTCGCAGTGCAGTTTGCCTTGACTCTCTGGAGTAGCTGAGGAAACTTCCCAGCCTAGTAAATTTAAGAAGCCTGTCGATGGATGAATGGATAAAGAAAATGTGGCACATGTCCACAGGGAATACTATTTGGCCATAAAAAAGGAGGAAAAGATGTCATTTGCAGCAACATGGATGGAACTGGAGGCCATTATGTTAAGTGAAACAAGCCCGGCACAGAAAGACAGACACTGCATGTTCTAACTCATATGTGGGAACTAAAAAAAATGATCTCATGGAAATAGAGAATAGAATAATAGATCCGAGAGGCTGGGAAGGGTGTACGGTGTGAGGGGGGATGAAGAGGGGTCGGTTAGCGGGTACGAACATACAG
The DNA here is from genome assembly GCF_000956105.1 of Propithecus coquereli. Taxonomy (NCBI): domain Eukaryota; kingdom Metazoa; phylum Chordata; class Mammalia; order Primates; family Indriidae; genus Propithecus; species Propithecus coquereli. Next base: position 1,017,524 of record NW_012140080.1, read on the forward strand.
TCAGATGGAACAAGCCCGAATATTCCGTAGCAGAATCGGGGGACCATAGTTAGCAACAATGTATTGTATATCTCAGAGTAGCTAGAAGAAAGGACTTGAAATGTTACCAACACATAGAAATGATAAATACTCAAGGTGATGGGCACCCCAAATACCCTGACTTGATCATTACACACTCGATGCCGGTAACAAATACATGTACCCCATAAATATGTAAAATATTTTGTAACAGTAAAAAAAAATAGCAAGATGAAATGGCACAACTAAGTCCCCAAAAAGTGACAATGGCTTTCCCAGCCCTCATCTCTGGCCGTCTGGGGGCAGGTTCTTGGAAGGAGCCATTTTTGCGGCAACGACTCCACCACTGTGCTGGGCGCTTCCTCCGCTCACTCCTCGCTCTTCACAGCTTTCCCCTCACAAAATACCAGCACTACTGCCTCCCTCGGTCTCCTTCTTCCCCTCCCCTGCCTCCTGGCCCACTTTCAAGGACGTCTCTTGACCTGCTAACACAGACAGAGGGGCATGTGGTGCAGCAGAGTACATTTGAATGAAGTGTGAGAACATCGTTGCACGCCAGTCAGTCCACACAAATCAGCTGCTTGGAGCAGAACAGGAAAAGTATTTTCTCACGAGTAGCCCATTCTTAAACACCTCACAACAAATGAAGCATTGATTTGGTCATTTAGAATATACCAGATTTCACTACACAAATGCTTCCGAATGCCACTGGCTGAACCGGGTGCTGTGGAGTTTACTCGGGTAGATCAGACGGATCCCTGTTGTCAATGAAATGATTGTCAATCAGGCAATTCCTGCATCACATGGAAGAAATAAGCCTGTGAGGTCTGGCGAGGTGGAATGTAAATAGCATGCCAGCCTCCTCTTCCACGTTTAGAGGTGAAGTCACACAAAGATGAAGTTTGACATTCATAGTGTCGTGCCTCTGTGCTGAACATGTGAACTGAATTTGCCCCATACAGGTGCATGGCACTTCAGTGCAGGATAGAAGTTCTGCTGAGTTTACGCCAGGATTTAGGGCAAGTCTGGGGTGGGGCGTCCAATGGATAGCTATGGCGGGAGGCCACTCCACGCCCAGCTCTGTCACAAGGTAGCCAAGCCTCACTAACAAGGGCTTACTAACTATGGCTAAGCAGGCGACACATGCTCACGTGTAGGGCCTCACCGTGGCCTGCACAGGGATTTTGACCAGCTGGGACAGGGCCATAACAGTGGAAAAGCATCCACCAGGCTGCCCAGGACAAGTGTCCCATGACAATCCCATGTGGGAACAACTAAACTAACCGTGGTAATGACTGACCTGGGCAACGGCTTTCTCCTGGCACTTTGAAGCAGAACTAACCCATTGGAACTGAACAAGTCCTCAAGTGTTAACAACTTGCAGTGGAAGAGAGGTCTCAAAGGTGAGCTAATAGACTTTCTGCAATATAAACATGTGAGTAAAAGAGTAAAAGCAAAAATCCTTTTACTGGCCTATGGGATCTCTCTCATCTCCCTCTCTCTAATCTCATTTCCTATCAGCTTAGCCCTGCCCACCCAGATCCAGGCAGGCCATCCTCTTTGCTGTTTCTCAAACACGCTCTCACCTCAGGGCCTTTGCACGTGCTGATGCCGATGCTTGAAACACTCTTCGCTGAGATACTTCACCTGTCAGGACTCTGCTCAATTATCCCCTTCATGACCCTCTAGCACTCCCTCCTGCCAGCATCCTCTCTTCCCATCCTCTTTTCCTTTTATCCACAGATCTAATCACTATCTCAATTATATATTTACCAGTTTATCACCTCTTACCACTATTTGAATGTAAGTTCCACAGGGCAGGGGCTTTGTTCTATTTCCTGCCTGTTTCACCCAGTACACATAGGTGCTTAATAAACATTTGTTGTTGAAGGAGGTGGGAATCGGTTGGTATACCAAGTTTGGGGAGTGCATTCACACATCTTACAAATAAACGCCAACATAACATAGAAGGAGCTAAACACCATAAGAGTCATCCAGATAAAATGCTCTCAGAATCTAGAAGAAGGAGAGATGATTTCAATGGGAAGAAATCAACTTCATGGAGTTCAGTTCATGGAGAAGGGACCATTAGATCCTTAAAAGATGGGTTGCCTTTGGACATTTAGGGATGGGAGGGAAGTTTCGGTGAAGGACACAACATGAGCAAATGTATAGAGGTATTAAGAATAGCTCCTTTTAGCTAGAATAGAGGAATACAGAAAAAAATGGCTTGAAATGTAATTGAGCTTAGATTTTGAAGGGCCTTGCTTTCTGGTTGCTCTATTCTCTAAAAAAATAATGGATTCTAACTCAGTAAGGCCTGTAACGATACACCAGAGGCCGATGTGTAAAACAGGTATAAATGCAGAGCCATCCAGGTGGACGAGGGGGGCACAGGGGTCCCGGCCCACACATTCACTCCGCTCTCGTGAACCCCTAGGGCACTGCTGTTCAGAGTCTGAAAGTCACTGTTCTATAGATAGAGAGCTGTTAGAGGTGTTTGGGCGGGGGAGAAGCTGGATTAGAGCTATGCTTCAAAAAGATTAATCTGGCAACCACAGATAAATTGGAGTGGGAAGACACTAGAAGTGGGAAAACCAATTATGGGACTCTTGCCACAGTCTAGGTGAGAGGCAATGAAAGTCACAACTTAGGTAGGCCTGCCCATGAATCATGAGTGCATGAATTAGGACCCTGGCAACTTGGGAAAGCAACTACGAAGGAGAAAAGGAGGATTGGGTGTGAGGGTTGGGGAAACTGATTTAGGTGGTAGGTGTCCAGTGGGCACCAAGAGCTCAGGGTTGACTCAGGCCTGTGCCAACATCCCTGAGGTGGGAAGACACGAGCACCCAATAGTGTTCTAGGCCATGGAGATGCTCACCTGGTTCTTCCCGGTCAACTAGTTCACAGCAGGATCGAGTCAGCAGCTTGGAGTGTGGGAAAGCAAGAAAACGAATCTAAGAGCTAGGATGTCGGAGCCCAAAAGACTACGGTCTCTAGCTTAGCTCCCACAGTCAGACTGCAGAGCCCAGTGGGAGAGAATCACACGGCTCTGCATACAGGTGCCACCAGAGGGAAGTCTTCGCCTTGTCTGAGGTCATGTGCCCTCATCAATTTATTCTCCCACCCCCTTGAAAAAGCGTCAGACCTCTCTTCCAGTCCCTGCTCTGTCACTTTGCCTCTCATTCTCAGGGGATGGCCATGTTCACTCTCTGGGATTGATATATTCCAGCCCAACATTTTAAATGCCATCTCAGTGGTGCAGATTCCAGAATCTATAACTCTTGCCATGACCTCTTCTCTGTGTCCAAAACTGCTTACCTCATATATCCACGGAATATGCCATAGACGTAGCACACTTGGCATAGGCTTGACTTGGACCCTCAAATCTATTCCCCCAGTCTCTTTTCCCATCATAGTGAATGGCAGGACCAGCCACTCAGACACACTAGCTTGACACCTAGAAACCATTCTTCATTCCACCCATCAGCGAGTCTGGCCCATTACATGTGCACATAAAATCCATGCTTTCCTCATCACCTTACCCTGGCCACCACCACCCCATACTGGACCCCACCCACAGCCTCCAAACTGGTCTCTGTCTGTCTGTACCCCCCTCCCTCCACTTCCCACACATCCAGATGCTCCATGTATTCATCTTCATCTTAATTCACCTCTTAGCAACATTTAACACTGTTAGCCACTTCCTCTTTTTTGAATATTTTTCCCCTTGGCTTCCAAAACACATTAGTCTCCCGGCTTTCCTCCAACTGTGTGGGCCACTTCTTGCCTTTCTGCTTTTCAGGTTGGTCCTCCTTCCTGCCATTAAATATTAAAGATCCTCCAGGCTCTCTCCTAGGTCTCTCCTCCTCTTGCTGTATGCTTTATTCTCCATGATCTCGTTAGTGCCCAAAGCAGCAGTTATGCTGGTGACTATGCTGATGACTAACATATTTATATCCCCAGTCTGGATAGCTCCCTTGAGCTCCAGACCTATACATTCAGCTGCCTCCTTGACATCCCTGGATGTCTCAAAAGTATCTTAAATTCATGTTCAAAGACGGTGCATGAGGACGCTCAGGCTCTGTCTACAACTTAGGAAGTGGTTCCTGGATTTGGAGGCTGGACCTTTCACCTCTAAAATTTGCCTGGGGTATTATGTTTGGAAAATGAGCTTCAGAAGAGGAACCCTATTCAAAGTAAGGAACTATTAAGAAATTTTACGAGAAGGTTGTAGTTCAACATTTGTAAAATTTCTTAGCAGATTAATGTGATCTTTTGCTTAGTGAAAATGTAGGGTAACTTTATTCTAAATGAAATTTGAGGGTGCCAAGCATGAGAACCCAATCAATAACAAACATTTCCTTTAATGAAGGTAAACATTTTTAACTTAACAATCCGATAAAGTCATTATTTCCCCATCCTCTGCCTCTCACTCTTTCTCCCAACTCCTGCCTTATCTCCTATTCATCCAAACCACTTCCATCTCCCCCAAACCCTGATCTCTTCACATCTCTACATTTTACAATATTGCTCATGATTTTCTGATGGATTTTCCTTCAATACATAATGAACATTATCGGAAGAAAAAAATCAACACAAAATAAAATTGATAGTAGTTAAAACCACACTTGGTAAAATTTGCTATGACTGGAAAATCATATTTTTATCAAAATTCAAATCTTTAAAACTTAAACCAGATGAATGAAACTTGGTGTAAATAGTGTTCTCAAAAGGAAATGCATGGCAATATCTATAAAGAGTAAAATTTGATAGGAACGCAACTCAATCAATAAATCACGTCTGTGCTACAAAAGATTCTCTTTAGAAAGGAATTGATCATATAGAAAATAATTTTGGAAAAATTAAAAAGAGGGGAAAATGGAAACAGTCAATCTCTTGTATACAGACAAACTGATAAAATAATTAAATTATTTCAATGCAGTTGACTCTGGAAGGTACTATATCATTCTGCTTGAAACATATTTTCCAAATTATTCTAGAGGTTAAGAAGATTAGTAAAGTTCATTTTCCATGAAATCCTTCAATTCATTTTTGTACATAAAAATAATTAGTTTATTACCCAGTATTACATAAATTAGAAAATGACGAATGTTAATCAATTACCTGGTACCAATCACTAACACTGACACACCACACATTTTTGCAACTAACATTTATTGAGTGCCAACTGTGTGCCCTTCCCTGTGCTAGGCACTAGGAATGCAGAGATTCATGAGACAGATTTCTGCCCTCAGGGAATTTACATACACCCCAAAATGTCAAATAAAAGCCTGAAATTGATTCATTTTGCTTTATCTTATTTGATTCTATTAATAAATCTGTGCATTTAAAAACATGTGCATGGTTGAAGATGCCACTTCGAAATTATTTATTCATCACTCTGTTATAATATCATCTCTTCAAGATAACGTCCTCCCTTGAATTTTCATTTATTTAAACATATTCGTGAGGCTTAGAAATCAGTACCGAAAGCCTCTAAAGCATTACACTCAAAATATGAAGTTGGCAGTTTACATTCTGTAACAGCCTAGTCTTAATTTAGCCTGTCAGAGTCAGTTTATCCTGTCAGTCCCCCGTAAAGTCAAACCATTAATTTCCTCAACTGTCAGTGTACATATCACTTTCAGGATAAATCTATCAAATAAAACTGACAACTTTCAGGCGTTGCCATCATTAGATAGTGATCAATGTTAAAAACTTCCATTCGTCCTCAACGCCTCCCTTTCTAATTCAATAATTGGATCAAAGAAAGAGGATGTTGGGTTAATGGGCAGTATAGTCTGTTTCCCAAGTGGCTTCGTCAGCTCCTGAGATCTGGAGTCTGAGGTTCCCCTAAACCATTCCTAGCTTGAAGCTTCAACCGCAGCCCACCCCTGGACTTCTCCCTCAGCGAGGGTAATGCCAGGACTTTGGTACTCCTTGGGATTCTCTGTGAATCTTAAAGCCTAGGATGAATGCATTTCAAACTTTGGCCTGCAGTCATAAATTAAGCTCCCAGAAACCAGTCTTTGAGACTTTCTTGTACTGTGTTACTTAAAGCTTAGAGCTTGATATTGGATTCCCACTGCTCCACTGCTCATAGGGAAAAAATCCTTTTCTCCCTTCTCCTCCCCCTCCCCATCTTCCTCCCCCTCCCACTCTGTATTTTTCACTCCAGCTTCATGGGCTTATTTGCAGCCCGTCAATGCCCTATTCTTTCCTCCCTGTGTCCTATGGGTCTTTGCATTCTCTGTGCTTGGAATGATCTTTCCCCCACCCTCACCCAGTTTTTCTTCTGCAACCTTCTGATTAAAGGTCACTTCCTCAAGGACTTTTTGCTCAAATCCCCACTATAATGCTTTATGTTGTTAAGCACCTTTCCCTCATCTCACTTAGCACAATTCTCGACACTTATTTAATTATCTGCTTAATGTCTATTTCCTCTCATTCAACAGTCGACTTCATGACAACAGGGAGATTTTGTTTCTTTTCACCATTCTGTCACCATAGCCTAGTACACACAAGGGTCCAATTTACAGAAAATTGCTTAATAAATATCTGTTAAATTACAGTGGAGTTGTATTCAGGTCCCAGTCTGGGAGCACTGCATTTTTTTCTACGTAAACAGGAGTGGAATTTGGGCCCAGTGGTGTCCTTTCTGAGTATCTGCCAATCACTAGAGCTAGCAAGGGCCTCTACCCAACACACTCGTGTCTACAGCTGTCCACACTGGCGGGTCCATTCCCAGCTCACTTGCCTTCCTGAAAGCATGATGAACAGCAAAGGTGGGCAGCTGACCTCATACCCACTGAAATGTCCTGCTGAGAATATCTAAGCCAATAGCCAGACAGGAGTTTGAATGTTCTTAAAAGCACCAAGTTTAAAAATACAATCTTGACTCTGTGTTCACATTCAATAAATTCTTTCCCATGAATGTTTGACAATCTTAACATTAGCAAATTTATCCACAGCTGATCTGCCTCAAATTGGATTGCTTTTTACTTAGAATCCCTGGGTAGGCAGGACGATGTCAGACTTTGGGTATGCAGAGTAACTGCAGTTTGTTCTTTGTTCCAGTTTTACTGCATGAGAATTGGAGTCAATGACAGAGCCACTCTGGTACCTGGCGGGTTGCGGATGTCTCAACAGGCCAGATTTGGGTCTGTCCATATTCCCCAGTGTCATCACTAACATCATAGCTCAGGCCACTAGCTTCCTGCCTGGCTTATTGTAATAGCCCCCTAACTTTCTTCCTGGTTTTCTCTACGATCCACTTTCTACTTTGAAGCCAGAGCAGTCTTCATAAATCAAATGAGATTATGCCTGTCCTGGCCCCAAACCTGCCAACAGCTTCTCATCATACATATCTATTTTTTCTATCAATTACAGAAAGAGGACTATTTAAAATCTCTAGTTATAATTATAAATTTGTTTTTATTTCTTCCCTTGTTTCTGTCAGTTTTTGCTTCATGTATTTTTTTTTATATTTTTATTTTATTTATTTATTTATTTTTGAGACAGAGTCTCACTCTGTTGCCCAGGCTAGAGTGCCATGGCATCAGCCTAGCTCACAGCAACCTCAAACTCCTGGGCTCAAGCAATCTTCCTGCCTCAGCCTCCCAAGTAGCTGGGACTACAGGTACACGCCACCATGCCCGGCTAGCTTCATGTATTTTAAACCCTATGATTAGTTGCATGTACATTTTAGGATTGTTGTGTCTTCTTAATAGATTGACTCTTTTATCATTATGAAATATCTTCTTTATCTCTAATGAAACTCCTTGTCTTAAAGTCTCTTTGTTTGATATTAATTAGCTAGTTCTGCTTTTTACAACTAATATTCTCATCGTATATTTTTTCATTTTTATATTTTTAATTTACCTGTATCTTTTTATTTAAAACATGTGTGTCGTTAAATAGCCTATGTCTGGGTCTTGCTCCTTTATCTAGTTTGATAATATCTGCTTTAATGTAATTATTAATACAATTGAATTTAAGACTATCATCTTGTTATTTTTCCCTCACTTGTGTTATCTAGATTTTATTCCTTTTTTCCTCTTTTACTGTCTCTTTTTGTGTTAAGTTTTTTATGATTTTATTTTATTTCCTCTATTAACATTTTAGCTATGCTTCATTTGAAAATTTTTTACTGTGTCCTCTGAGATTACAGGCTACCTCAGAAAAATATTAGACTGCTTCATGTATAGAAACCTACAGCAGTATGCTTTCACTTACCCTACTCCGTCCTTGGAACAAATACTGACATACATTTTATTTCTACATGTTACAAACTCCATGAGACAGTTTTACTATTTTGCTTTAAACAGTTATTTCTTAAAGAGATTAAGAATGAGAGGGAAAAGGCTTTTATACTTATTCACATGTTTGCAGTTAACAGAACTCTTTTTTCCTTTGCACAGGTATCGTGTCCATCTGATATCATTTTCCTTCGTTTTCCTGAAGGACATTTTGATTTAGCAATCTGATGAAGGTATTACAGATGGTCCTGAACTTACAGTGGTTTAACTTACAGTTTTTTGACTTCACAATTTTGAATTTTGATCTTTTCCGGACTGGCAATCTGGGGTAGGATAGATACTCTCTGTGCTGGGCAGAGGCAGTGAGTGACAGCTCTCAGTGAGCCACTGAGCTTATCTACAGCCCTTCAATGCCCTATTCTTTCTTTCCTGTGTCCTATGGGTCTTTGCATTTTCCACACTTGGAATGATCTTTCCCCCAGAAACAGGTGATACTCTACAGTCTGCTGTGTTGACAGATGATTTTCCCCGACTCTAGGCTAATGTTAGTGTTCAGAGCACGTTTAAGGTAGGCTAAGCTAAGCTATGATGTTTGTTAGGTTAGGTGTATTAAAGGCATTTCAACTTATGGTATTTTCAACTTAGGGTGGGTTATCAGGACGTGACCACACCCTGAGTTTCACGTGTCTGCAATGTGATTCTGTTCCTCTCCTCCATCTCCCCTCCCTTCCCATATTCATCCAACTCACTCCCACCTGCCCAACTCCATTGTTCCATGTTCCTTACCATGTCTTGTAGTACAATTTTGTGGGGGACAAATTCTCTCAGCTTTTGTTTACCAGAAAATAACTTTATTTTGCCATAATTTGGGGGGAGATATTTTTGCTAGATATAAAACTCTAGGTTGACTTTTTTCTTCCAGTATTTCGGCTATGGCGTTCTATCTTCTAACTGGCCTTGTTTCTTACAAGAAGACAATGTTAATTCTTATCACTGTTCCTTCATATGCAATGTGTCTTTTAGAGGCTGCTTTTAATACTTTCTCTTTATTTTTGTTTTTGATAGTTTGTTGTGTGCTTAAGTATGATTTTCTTTGTATTGGTCTTGCTTGTGGTTTTTTTGAGCTGTTTGAATGTATGAATTAATATTTTTCTTTAAATTTGGAAACTTTTGGAGCATTATTTCTTCAAATAATTTCTTTTTCAAATTATTTCATTATTTCTTCTCTTTCTGGAACTCCAATTACACTCATGTTAGATGGCTTGATAATGTCCCATATGTCACTAAGATTCTCTTCCATTTTTTCAGCCTTTTTTTCTCTTTGTTTCAGTTTAACTAGTTTCTATTTTTTGTTAATACAGTCTCCAATCTGTCCTCTGAAAGCACTGTTTGCCCTTTGAAATATCTGTTCAGCTTAAAGAAATTTGATATCAAGTATCTTAATATTTAGTCAAAGACCAAAGAGGATGCCTATGCAGATTTTTGGGATTCCCTCTTTGCATAAGTCCTTTCTTTCTGGCACTCTGCCCTGTAAAATTCCAGCTGCTTTAACATCCCTGCCTTGGATGCTCATGGCTGCCTACTCAGCTCAGAGAGACTGCTTCTGCTCTAATTCCCTACACCCCATTCCCTGCTCCATCTTCCCCACAAAATATCACAAAGCTTCAATGTGCGTATTCAACCTCATGTAACATAAGATGATGGGGAAGAAGATGGTAACAACAATCCCTAATATTTATTGAGTTCTTGTTACTATGTGTTAGTCACTGAGCTAGGAGCTTGACATTCATTGTCTCATTTACTTCCTATTAGAACCATATGAGGTATCTACTATGGTTATCAGCATTGTAGGTAAGAAAACCAAAGCACGGAGAAATTCAGTGGCTTTCTGAATGTCTCACATCTACACTCATCATTTCACCCAATGCCCAGAGTTTATCACCCAGCCAGATTTTCCAGAATTGCTGTTGTCTGGGCTTTGATTTTCATTTCCACATGACTGGAGCTGGGTTCCTACTGCCTTTGAGATATGCTGAGGTCACGCTCGTCTCTAGCACAGAAACATCATGTACCACATCTGCCACCCATTACTCTTCCTTGCCAAAACAGCTCATACCGCACTGTTGTATCCAACACTCATGTTTCTACTGTAGCTTAAACATGCTTAACCAGCTGCTGCTAACACTTCGTAATGCTTGCGACAACTCTACTGAGGACCCCCTCTTAATGGAGCAGATGGTGTGAAGTCAAGCAGGCAAGTGGAACAGTAGTGACAGGGCCGTGGCAGAAGATGCTGGCCAAGGGAAGCACTGCCTCTGGTTTTGTTTCTTTGTTTTTATTTTTAATATTTGAATCTAAGGCAGGTCAGATTCAAGTCCCTACACCAACGTCCCAAAGGCAACATAAGATCTGGGATACAGTGTTAAAGGAAAGAAATTTGGGGAGTGGAAGAATAGTTAGAAATATTGTATAGAAGTGATTGATGAAATTACCAGAATGAATATGTTTCTCAAAAAAGCAAATGTAGATAGAGAACAACAGAAAGCACTGAGTAGGGTTAAGGATTAGGGAGGGAAAATAGGAAGAATTATAATGGTTCCCGAAAAAGTAAAGGACATATCCAATGCCAATATTAGTCATAACAATATTAAGAGATGTCAGTTTCGAATAATGTAAAGAGAAAAAATTCAGAGTTAAACAGACTCAAATTCAAACCCCAGATCCACTGCTCATAAGCTGTGAGACCCTGGGCAAGTTCCTTACCCTCTCTGGATTTAAATTATTACCCTTTGGATAAACACTCTCACCATAAGATTTGAAAGAGGGAGGTTTGGTATAGAGGGTGGTTGCCTGCGAGGAAAGCATTTACAATAAAGCCAGTGAAAAGATCCTCCCACAAACCCCAAAATGCAAGTAAGTAAGGCAAACTTCCATCAGTCACAAACCCTGCAGGACGTCTGAGGTAGTGTGGGCGCTGGGGGTGGAAGGAGGGAAAGAAGGAAGCTTCAGCATGTCTGACAGACTTGAGAATAGAAGAAACCTCGAAGAAGCAAAATATATTCTACTGGAAAGCACTTGTAAGCCAACTGGAGAACAGCAGCTGCAACTGAAATTTTGCCAATTTCAATAATGGGTGAGTGTAAGGGACCCATGGTAAGAAGTTGGGACAGAGGAGTCCCTCTTTTTCTCCTTGGTTGGCAGGACCTTCAGAGTTGCAGGGAACCTAACAATGCTAAAGGCTGTATGAAATGCATGCTGCAAGAAGCATTCTAAATTTCTCAGTTAAATTCATACCAAAAATTTGAGTGTTTATGAGATGAGGGTGTAAAAACTTCAATTTAATTTCCTTTGAGAACAAGTCTCACTGGTTTTAAGACTCTCCAGACTGAAAATGGCTGGGATTCCACAAATGTTGAAGGAGTCTGCAGAGCTACTTACCTTGCCCTTGGCCAAGATTTATGATCTCCTGCAACATTGGCTACTTCCAACTCGTGACCATACATTCTCGTAGTTTTGAGCTTGCTCACTCCAGAAGGAAGAAAGACTATGAAATTAAAAAATGTATCTGTTCTAAGTGCCTGCTTGCATCTGTTTTTTCTGACAAACCAGATAAGTGCTCTTTTGGAATAATTTGCATATAAATGGTTAATTACACATGAAAGCAGGATATCTTAGACACAAACTTTCCTTGCCTCATTTTTGTCCTAAGCTCCGTGAAAAAGGGAAAGGGCTGCCATTTCATTGCAGTTGTTTAGGTAAAGCCTCACAGGAAGGAGACATTCTGGTACACACTGGAAAGAGGTGAAGGAGTGAGGAAGAAACATTCCAGCCGGGAGAATTCCTGGTGTGTTCAAGCAACAAGGGGTCAGTGCTACTGGAGCAGAATGACTGAGGGTCAGAGACACCCTAGGGAGTCAGGCAGTGAAGACTCTTCCATTAGTGGATGTGACACCATTGGGAGGGTTTGAGTTCAGGAACAACATAATCTGACTAATGTTTAAATGGATCGCTCTTGTGTAGGGGTGGGGAGCCTGCAGCCCTGGGGCCACATGTGGCCTTCTGGATCATTGAGTGAGGCCTTTTGACTAAATCCAAATCTTTTTTGCAGCTACTAAGAAGAGAGATGAGGACTGCCCAAGCCAGGTGATAGCAGGGAAGCTGGTGAGAAATGGTCAGATTCTGGGTGTGTTTTAAAGGCAGAGCCAACAGGACTTGTTGGTGTATTAAGTGTGGAGACTAACAAGACAGGATTCAAGAATGACTTCAGTGTTGTTGGGCTAAGCAACTGGAAAGATGGAGCTGCCATCAGCTGAGATGGGACAGACTGGCTGCAGAGTACCATGGCTTGAACTGTGCCTTTCCCCCATTCATATGCTGAACACCTAACCCCCAATACCTCAGAATGTGACCCTATTTGGAAATAGGATCAATGCAGAAGTAATTAGTGTAGATGAGGTCATACTGGAGTAGGGTGACCCCCTAATCCAATATGAACAGTGTCCTTTTAAGAAGGGGAAATTTATACACAAACACAAACAGGTTTTCATATGTAGATGAAGGCAGAGAGACCCACAAGCTAGGGAACACCAGAGACTGACAGCAAACCACAAGGAGCTGGGGGAAAGACCTAGAACAGATTCTCCCTCTCAGCCCTCAGAAGGAGTCAACTCTGCTGACAATTGATCTTAGATTTCTAGACTCCAGAACTAAGAGAAAAAAAAATTCCAGTGTTTAGGCCACCCAGTTTGTGGAACTTTGTTTCAGCTGCCCTAGGACGCTTAACACTGAGAGGTCTAGAGGGAAGAAAGGATAGGGTTTTGGATTGAGCCTGATTAAATAGGAAATGCTTATTGAACATTTGAGGGTAGATGTAAAGTAGACAGCTCAAGACTAAAGTCAGAAGTTCAGAGGAGAGGCCCAGACTAGAGGTTTACTCTATGAATTGTTAGCATACCCATGATATGGAAAGCCATGAGATGAACGAAATCTAGAGATCTAGACAGTGGTGTAAACAAAGATGAAAAGAGGTCCAAGGAGGAGTCCAATGCTGAGGCTGAAAAACAAGAAAGAACCAGCAAAAGAGACTAAGAAGGACCCATCTGTGCAGTAGGTAGGAAATGAGGAGTGTATGGTGCTCCAAAAGATGAAGGAACACCTTCATCAAGATGAAGGAAGGAAAGGGTTTTAGGAAGGATGGAGAGATAGACTGTGTCAAATACCACTGGTGGATGAGTGTGAGCAACGTGGATGACTTAGCAATATTGGCAGCGTGGTCAAGGTAAGGTCCTGCTTGGAATGTGCTGAAGAGAGATTGGGAGGCAGGGAATTGGAGATAACTCTTTCCTATAAAAGAAAGCGAAGAAATTGAGCAGTAGCTGGAGGCACAAGTGGATTGAGAGAAAACACGTATGTATGTGTGTATGTGTGTGCCTGTGCTTAATATGGGAGAAACAATCCTATACTTCTATGCAAATGAGAATAATCCAGAAGAGAAGGAAAATTTATAATGCAAGTAAAAGAAGGAAGAATTGCTGATGTGCTGTACTTGGATAGATAGAGGGATTGGGAACGAGGGCACAAGCAGAGTGTTAGCCACAGACGGGAGTATTGGGGGTTCCTCTACAGGAATGGGAAGGAAGGCAGAGCGCATGGGGCAGATGCTGGCAGGCAGGTAGATGCGGTGCTGGGAACTTTTGCAAGTTCTCTCAGAGCGCTTCCATTTTCTCAGTGGGACTGGAAGCAATGTCATTAGCTGAGAGAGAAGCAGGGAGGAAGTGCTGGAGGTTTGAGGAGAAACGAAAAGATGTGCCATGGTCACTTAGAAGAGGGGGAGAAGGACCACCCTAGGAGAATGTGGTATGGTTGCCACACAGCCCATCTTGATCAAGTTTACAGTAGGTGTGACTGGAGTAAGCAGATCCACAGGGAGGATCCCAACGCTATCAGGAGGGTGTAATGATTACTTTTATGTGTCAACTTGACTGAGCCATGGGTTGACCAGACATTTGGTCAAACATTGTTCTGGGTGTATCCATGAGGATGTTTCTGGATGAGATTAACATTTTAATCCATAGATCAAAGAGAACAGATTGCCCTCCCTAATGTGAGTGGGGCTCATCAAATCAACAGAAAACCTGAATAGAGCAAAAAGTTTGAGTAAGAAGGAATTCCACCTGCCTGGCTGAGCTGAGACATTGGTCTTCTCCTGCCCTGGAACTTACACCATCGGCTGTCCTGGATCTCCAGCTCACCAATCACAGATCTTGACACTTCTCAGCCTCCAAAATTGTGTTAGCCACACAATTATAATAAATAATAAATCTCTCTGTCTTTCTCTCTCTCCACACACACACACACACACACGCACACACACACATCTCCTGTTGGTTCTGTTTCTCAGGAAAACCCTGACTAATACTGAGGGCCCTCTGCTGCCTCCTGGGGGACACTCTGTGTGTAGGCTCCTAAGGGGCAGGACACGGAACCCAGAACACTCCTCACCTCCCAGCAGAGAGTGTTCCTCTGTGCTGCTGCCTCTGCCCAGGCATTAATGAGAGGGTGGAGGTGGGTGCTGTTTCTATCTCATGGATTATTTCCCTGGCAAAGGGGATCAAGGGTGCCCTTGCCAAACATGTCACATCTCACCTTCCTTACCATGAAGACTGCATGGGGGCCCTTCCCCAAAGGGAAGTGTGGGTTCAGGACAGCTGTTCCTCCCCAGTCAGACCAAAGGCAGCCCTCCTGGTTTCGTATGACCTTGAACTAAGAATGGCTTTTATATTTTTAAATGATTGGAGATAAAATCAAAAGAAGAAAAATATTTTGTGACACATGAGAATTGTATGAAACTCAAATTTGTGTTCACAGAGTTTTATTGAAACACAGCACACCTCTTTGCTTAGGTATTTTCCTTAGCTGCTTTCATGGGCAGAGTTGAGTAGTTGCAACAGAGACCGTCTGAAATATTTACTCCCTGGCTCTTTACAGAAAACGTTTTCCAGCCCCTACCCTACGTCCTGGTGCTCCATCTGAGCCCAGAAGTACTGAGAGGAGCCAAAGTCTCTGGCCCAGCCGGGTCAGATCTGGGAGATGCAGCCACTCTGCCTCCTATCAAAGGGCCAAAGAAGAGCCCGTTGTCTGGGGATCTTCACTGAGCAGGTTTGGAGTCATGGGTATCAGGTGGGGCAGAGCAAATGTGGGTGCTTCATATGCTCAGTTCAGTATGTCTGTAAAGTTATTGAAAGTGAGCTCTGGAAAGGACTTTAAAGATCTTCTAGTTCATTTTACAAATGAGAAAAACTGAGGCCCACAAAGACGAAGTTATATGCCAAGGCCACACAGCTGGTTGGTAGCTGAGACTGGATTACAACCCACTTGTTTTCACTCTCCACTTCAATGCTCCTTCTAGAGTCTCCTCCTCCATCATCTTTCTGATGCTTCTGGAATCAGAGCCTGTGCCTTCAGACTATTAAGTGAGCAACATCTCTTCTTGCAAAGTTTGCCATCAGTCCCAATGTGGAGCATCCAGAGCCCACAGAAGCACATGTGACTCTAAACTGGGAAGTTCCCATATCTGACATCAGGATGCTGTCTCATCAATAAAACCAGGAAACTTCTAGAAGCAATGACTTCCAATCATCTGGAACTCCTGGCTAGGCATAAGGGCATAGAGTAGCTTTTGCCATTCAGCTGTTGTTCTGTTTCTGCCTTCAGCCCCAAGACCTTTCCAGAAACAGCCTCTCAAACATGACCATGTATCTAATTAAAAATATGGATTTTTCTGTTGTAAATTAAAGCTCAAATATAGCTTCAAAATTTGCTTGTCCGAGTACATTTAATAATACCTAAATGCTCTCATGTGTTAAATATTCATTCATTTTTTTCCATAACCACCTCCAATAAATACTGATGATCGTCTAACTTTGAAAATGGCTATGTACGTGGGAGAATATTCATGTGTGTCTCATTGATTTTCCTGACAGGGCCAAATGGAGCAGGTAAGCCAATTTAGCACAACCAATTTCCAATTTTGCACAGATTGAATAGGAGAAGTGCTGTGGAAATGAA
This sequence comes from Propithecus coquereli, assembly GCF_000956105.1. Lineage (NCBI taxonomy): Eukaryota > Metazoa > Chordata > Mammalia > Primates > Indriidae > Propithecus > Propithecus coquereli. The sequence goes on from NW_012140080.1 coordinate 1,033,870, forward strand.
TAATCAATCTCATACCATCATTAATAATAATATTTAGCTCCCATACAGCTCCTTCCATCTTCCAGGCACTTCACCAGCATTAACAAATTTATTCACTAATACTCAAGGGAGGCCTTTTTGTAATGGGAATGAGAAGCCAACTGGAATGTAAATGGCTGCCTAGGGCTAAGGGACAAGCAAGTGCCAAGGTGCAAAGCCAGATAATTTCTAGAGAGTCCCAGTTCCCATTGGATCCTCTAACCTCTTGAATACCAGGAGAATATTGCAAGCCTATGAGGCAAGTATAGTTTTTCAGTCTTAGATTTATAAGGTGTGAGTTCACCATAATAGTAAGAACTACATTTATTACTATTTTCGAACACCCACTTTGTGCCAAACACTGCTAAGAATTGGGGATATTAAAAGAAAAGAGCCTCTGCTCTGAGGAAATCAACAGTTAGTCGGGGAGAGGGAGAAATGAATCCCCAAACAGCACAAAGTGGGATGGAGGCCACATCTGTGATGGACCGAGAGAGGCCCAGCTCCCTGAGGAGCACCCAGCACACCATGAATGCCTGCCCTGAGAAGGCACTGCTTGAGCCAAGCCCCCCAGGGCAGATTAGAATTAGAGTGGGGGATTTGAGCAGGGGAGAGAGACATTCTAGAGAAAAGGAAAAACATAGGAGAAAGATGGTGTGGAAGAGCATTGTGTCCTCTGGGAACTGCAAACACTTCAGCTTGACGGGAGTGAAGAGTAAGACAATGTGCTGCTGCCATTGCAGCAGACTGAATTTTCCAAAGATAGCTCCAATAATATCTCCCATCCTGCTTATGCTTCTACAAGGTGACCTCGCCACCCTCCCCCATCTAGACGTGGAGTTATGTCCCCTCCCATCAAATCGAAGTGGACTTATGACTGCCTTGAGAAATGGAGTGGAGGGAAGTGATGCTGTGTAACCTCCGAGGCTGGGCCAGAAAAGGCAATGCCGCTTCTGCCTTGTTCCCTGGACACTTGGAGCACTGACCCCAGCTAAGAAGTCCAACTAGCCTGAGGCCATCATGTTGGTGCTCAGGTCTATAGGCCCATCTGAGGTCCCAGCCGACAGCCTGCATCAACTCCAGATGTGAGTGATAACACTTACAGATGATTCCAGCCCCCAGCTGTCACACCACCTCCAGCTTGGCAGTCTTTCCAGCAGAGACACCGGACACCGCGGAGCATAGACAAGCCATCCCCATTGTGTCCTGTCCAAATTCCTGACTCACACAATCCACAAGCATGATAGAATGGTTGACTTCTGGAAACAATAGTCACTCTATAGATTTTTCTACTTTATTCTCGGGCAGTAGAGAACCATTGAAAGGTTTTCAGTGGAAGTGTGGTGTCATCAAGTTTTGTATTTAGGCTGAAGGGCAGGACCGAGGAATCCTCTGTGAAAGGAGAAGATCATCTGATTGGTGGTTTCTGCATCCTCTTCATGGGTGAATCTAGGGCATCACCTTGCCGTTACTTTTAGCTCATTTTGTAATCACCCTGGTCTCCCTCTAGCTCAGTGATTTTTACTTCTGGCCACATAGTGGGATCACTAGGGAGCATCAAAAATATCTCATTTCCTGAGCCCCACCCCAGATCAATCAAATCAGAATGTCTGGAGAGGGGGCTCTGGCATCGGATTAGATGATTCTAATCTGCATCCAAGGTTAAAACCACTGAGCAAGTTGCTCACTGACCATAAAACCCAAGCTAAGGAAAGTGGTTCATGCTATAAATCTCAAGCTCAGTTGAGGACTACACTTACAAACTGCAAAATTCCATATACCCTCTTGCCTCGGTAAGAGAAAAAGAAGTTACTAGACACTAGACACTGGTTACTGTAACAGAACCAAAGGAAAAGTTACAGACCTGAGGCCATATTACGAAAAAGATGTGAGGTCCTGGGGGTGAATTTATCAAAAAGGAAACACTGAGATTCTTTCATCAGGATTGCTTATTTAAAATAGAGAGCTCCTTTCTTTAAAGCAGAGCTTCCCAGCATGGTTTGATGAAGATCCTCCAACAAACCACACTCTTTTGCTATAACACTGGCCTAAACCAAAATGGGCCAGTTATATAGTCACAACAGGAAACTGAATAGAAGAGTGAGGAAAGCTCCCCTATGTGCATGCCTATGGGGGTGAGGAGACAGGGCCAGGGTTATAAGATTAGAAAGTAGTGGACAGGTCAGGATGGTATAAAAAGGGACTGAACAGCGGAGAGTGAAGTCATGGTGTTTAGTGACACTGAGAAGGCCACCCGGCCTCTCTGAGCTCCAATTTCCTCATCTATATAAGAAGGTAGGATGATTCAGAGGTCTCTTCCCCAGCTTGAAAGTATGATTCTTTTTCTATCTTTCTTTCTTTTTTTGCTACAGAAGGGAGACAGATTGAGAGGAAAAGAGAACGAGAGAGTGAGGAAAAAAAGCTTGAAACTATGATTCTGTGGTTAGGTACCAGAAACCTCTATATTTCTCTTTGTAGTTATTGTTCTTCCCAGATTAGCCATGAGTCCTGATGCATAGCACCTCATTTCTCTGGGTATTAACTATGTGTTTCTGATGCTTTGACAGGGCCTTCCTGACCCTGGAGAGACTGTCCTTCCCTGGGCTAGCCAATCCCTAGAGATAATAAAGAAGTCACCTATAAGCACACCTCTCACATGCAAACCATCCAGTCCAGAGCCCACACCCCAACCACCTCCCTTATCAGGCTCTCACAGGGCCCTGCCTTTCTGGGGGCCACTATGCACCTTCCCTAATCACTCCAGCCAGGTACCAGACAACAAGCGACAGCCCCTATGCCCCAGAACCACACTGAAAGATTCAAATGAGTCCATCCTCAGCCTTCTTACCCTGCCTCAACCATTCCTTCCCCAGGGAACCTCAATAAAGGCCCTCGCCCAAGTTTTCCCTCCCCCTCTGCCTTCTGATCCGCACTGGTGCTTCCCTGTGTCACCCTGAGTGGTGAGGCATGCCTTCTCCTTTGGGGAACTGTGAGTAATAAACTATCTTTTAATAGCAGTCATCTCCAGATCTGTTGGCCTTGCCATACTTGAATAATTAAACCCATATTTTAAAGCACCATGACCACAGCATTCTCATTTGTAAATCAAAGATGAGAATGGAAACTCCCTTCCAGTGTTTCTGAGGGCAGTCACGGATCCCAATGACACAAATATAGCCCGCCAAAGCACACATGCTTAGAAATTATAGAGACATTTCAGACCAATACATAAAAGCACCTTTGGAAGTCTCTGTGTTGTGATGGGCTGGTCCAGGCACCTGTTCCCTTGGCCTTAGATCTGTACAGATTGCAAAGGAAAATTGCCTCTGCTGTCACAGTGGATTGGGACAGAAATTGGGGAAGCGAATACGAAGAAGTCCTCCAGCATGACCCGGCAATCATGGGCAGTGTAGCATCGAAGAAATTGACATTAACCCTTCCAAACAAACACTCCATGTTCAACAGTTTGTATTGCCATCATCACAGCAGCCCATTATGCCTGAATTCGCATGATAATGGTGCACTGATATTATATGAAAGGGACCTACAGTCTCATTTCAGTCTCCCCATTTTCGTAGCTTTCACAGCAGGTTTAATTTCACAGCTTTTAGTTTCATGACATTCAAATACCAACAATTGATTGGGGGGAGGGGAGAGACCCAAGTTTATTGGAAATATCAGTCACTGTAAAAAATCCTGAAGGAAAACTCACCACTTTGTAAAAGGTCACCAGATAAATAATTGCCTTCTGAATTGGGATGATTCCTGTTGTCATTAAGCCCCAGCAGCGATCTAATATGCTTTAACACTTCTGCTAAATGCCGGGAGACAGTTTTGCAATCGCAGTTACATAGACAATTAAAGCTAAGCAATTGGTGCCTGAGTCAGAAGTCTTTTTCTTCTTTTCTCCCTTTTTTTATTCATAACATGAAATGTTATCCATTTCTCAGCTCTTATCCTCCTTTTTTGCACTGATAATCATTTTATCCCTGTGAACACGATCGATTGGGAGCTTAGTTCCTCAGGCCTAACTCAAGACCGGCATTAGCTCTACAGCAAATGTCTCTCATTCCAGCTCTCACGTCTCCTTGCCTCCACCAACAGAGAGAAGAACAGTTGTATTCACCACGCAGTGGGATCTTTCTAAACTGTCCTTCTGGTAAGTGGCTGCTATGAACTGAATTGTGTTCCCTCAAAACTCATATATTAAAGCCCTAACCCCCAGTGTGACTGTATTTGGAGATAGGCCTGTAAGGAGGTTGTTATGGTTACATGAGGTCATAAGGGTGGGGCTCTGATTTGACAGGGTAAGTGTCCTTACAAGAAGAGATACCAGAGGACTCCTCTCTCTCTCTGCCATGTCATACCACAGTGAGAAAGCAGCCCCCTGCAAGCCCAAAAGAGAGCCTTTGCCAGAAACAGAACCCTACCAGACCTTGATCGGACTTTCCAGCCTCCACGACTGGGAGAAAATCAATTTCTGGTGTTTAAGCCAAGCAGTCTGAGATATTTTGTTATGGCAACCAAGCAGACTCATACAGTGGCCTTTTAGGGACAGCAAGAAAGAGATCTCCTCACTTCTCCACTGAGCAAGTCCTCACAGCCAGAACAGACTGTGCACACAGTTTGGCCAGCAGAGATGTGGGAAGATTTCACTGACGAAGTTTCCTGCCTGCAGAGAGGGAGGCAATCATGTTCACCTCCCACCACTTGGGCAGAGGGAACAGGTGAGGATAGTCGAAGGCATTGGACCTCATCTAAGGAAGGGGCTATATACAAAATCTCTTGTAAGTGGGCATTTTGTGTCCGTGTGTGACTGTCTGACATTTTTCAAGAGTTCTTTACATTAGAATGAGGAAGAGGGCATGTCAGCATAGTGGACGGCTAAGTAATGGGGCTAAGTGGAGCCGTGACAGGATTCACTTTCCCCTTGAAAGCTGGTCCTAGAATTATTTGAAAAAATGGCCAGTCAAGCTCACTGACCCATGACCCCTCTGGTGCTGTAGGTTATTTGGCTAAATGCTGCTTTGCTAAATGAAGTTAATCCAGCCCAGGACCTCCTTGCGAATCTTTCTTTAAGCTGTGGTGCTCAAAGAGCTCCTGAGCTAATCTGAGCCTCTAACCAAGTAGTGTGCACTGATTGGCATGTCCCAGAACTGAAACCTCAACATCATAGACAAGTCTCCTGGACTTGGATTTGAATGGCTATAAATCAAAAATGAATTCATCGAGAAGCTTTAACATTGCTTAGGAGAAGCTCCTGATTCTATCACACAAAGCGAAATAACTTGTGTGTGTGTGTGTGTGTGTGTGTGTGTGTGTGTGTCCTCTTAATTGATTTCTTTCCCAGGAAAAATACAAGATGTAGAAACCATCTTTTAGTAACCCAACATTTCCAGGGCACTTGCTCTGAGTTAGATGCTTTACATAGCAGTAGCTAATATTTATTGAGTATTGTATTAAGATCATTATATGCATTACTTTGTGTAAGCCTAACAATAGCCTAACAAGGAGTGTATTATTATCTCCCATTTATAGATAAAGAAACTGAGACTTTGAAGGTTTGGTAACTTACTCAAGGTCATAAAAAGATAACAAGATTAGCCTTCAGCCTAGGTTCCTCTGGCTCCAATGCCTGTATATGGTTATTAATCTTCATAGTCACCTTATGCAGTAGGGATTATAGACCTATTTCATGGACCAAATAAAGTTACTTGCTCAACAGCACACAATTGCTAGTAACAGAGCTAAGCTTCAGCCAGACCTGAACAACTTCCAAGTACATGTACACTAGCATCATGGCATATGCACAAAACGCTCAGAACCGCTTCTCAAATTTTAGTGTGCACTGCCATTTGATCCAGCGATTGTATTCCTAAGAATCTACCCAAGAGAAATGAAAACATATACCCACAAAGACTTGTTCACAAATGTCCTTAGAAGCATTATTCATAATAGTCCTAAAATTAGAACAAAACCAAATTTCCATCAACTAATGAACAGATAAACAAAATGGAGTCTATTAGTAACAATGGAATATTATTTGGCAATAAAAAGAAATGAAGTATTGATATCTATACGACATGGAGAAACCTCAAAAAAACATTACACTAAATGAAAGAGCCAAGATACAAGAGACCACATATTGTATTACTTTGTATAAATTCTTATAAAAGAAATGCCCAAAAAAGACAAATCTATGGAGAGAGTAGATCAGTGGATGCCTGGGACAGGGGTGGGAAGAAACAGGATTGACAGTAAACGGGCATAGGAGAGCTTATCAGGGTAATAGAAGTACTTCAAAACTGATTTATGATAATGGCTGCACAACTTGGTAATTTCACTAAAAGTTATTGAATTGTACACTTGAAGTAGGTGAATTATATATGTAAAATATGCCTCAATACGGTTGTAAAAAAATTTTAAGGTGCAATTGAATCATCTTGGGATCTCCTTAAAATGCAGATTCCAAGTCAGCAGGTTTGGGGCAGGGCCTAGTGTTCGCATTGCTAATAAACTCCAAAGTGATGCTGATGCTGTTGTCCAAAGACCACACTTTGAGTAACAAGGAGACAGATGTCCCAAATTCCTGCTTCCCCCATTCAACTAACCCCAGACCCCTTACACCCTCACTTGGGCTTTATTTATGAAGATGGAGCATTCTCAATGTTCTTGTTCTTGATTCCTGATTTGCATTGCACCATGGCATGATTGCACCAAATCCTAATTGAAAAATTTTTATTTTTCCCCATCTTTTTCTTGTTTGCCTACGCCGGCAGGTGAAATTTTAGTACATCAGGCTCACCCAAGGAGGTGAATATGCAGATTTCCTGATCCACCCCTGACATTCTGAAACGAGTAGGTTATGCCTAGGAAATCTATCTTTCTAACAAGCACTTCAGGTAATTCTTATGCAGGTGGTTTAAGGATTATCTTTTGTGAAATGCTAATCTAAATCAGCATAGTTCAATAGAAATATAACGCAAACCCATATGTAATTTTAAATTTCCTAGTAACTACATTTGAAAAAGCAAAAGAAACAGGTGAAATGAGTTTTGTTAATAACATATTTTGTAAACAAAACTCACTAAATCCAGTACATTATCATCTTAACATATAATCAACATAAAAGTGTTATTGAGATATTTTACTTTTGGGGGGCAAAAAGTCTTTGAAATCTGGTGTGTTTCCAAACTTATCACACATATCACACATATCAATTCAAACTAACCACCTTTCAAGCACTCACTTTTGGGCAGCCACCCTAGACCTATTGAATCATAAACTCTGGTGTGCCCCAGCAATTGTGTTCTACCTTTTAGCTCCAAAGTCAGTTACTGGGTCCTTTTCATCATTTTCTGTAAAATTTCAGGCTCTTCTCACCACACTTCCGATTTCCAGGTTTCTTATTTATTCAACTTTGAGTTTTTAGACAAAAGTAATCTTTTTAGACAAAAGTAATCTTTTTAACTCATTTCTGCAATTCCCTTCCTAAAAGGGAAATCCCTTTTTAAAATATGCATCTTTTACTTTCTCCCACATGCTTGCTAGTCCCAAGGGGTTTGACTTACTCAGCAACTCTCATCCCTTTACCCCACCTCCCACAGACCCTACTCACCTTTTGGGAGCATCAGCCTACTCATGGCTCCATCCCACTGCCAATGTAATCCAGAACTTTGGACACTTATCTGTGACTTCTAATTGAGCTCTTGCCATCTCTTTCTCTGAAAGCCCAAATCTTCCTAAAAAGCCTCCTCCAGGAAAAGAGAATAAGGACAGAAACTCATCCCAGGAGCCCCTTTTCCTACCACTGTGAACAGTTTCCATTTTGATAGATCTCCATTTCCCACGGCTTTGGATTCTGGCAGCTCACTGGGAGAGGAGGAATCTCTGGAAGGTCATCTGATTATGTGTGGAAGGTGTGGAGGAGCATTAAAAATCAGGTTGCACTCCCATGTCATAGATTGTTCATGAAATAGCAGCTGCTTGGCATGTGTGTGTGCAGCCCACACAAACAACATAGGTCATGTGTTTACGTATATGTACATATGTATAGTTGAAGCACCCTCTAGTGGAATACCTAAAGAAGATCTCATTTTCTGGAGAAACTCACCCTCAAAAAAAAAAAACCAAAGAGCAGGGTGTTTTGAAATCTTACCTAGCCAGAGCATTGTGAGAAATGAGAGCACAAGTCTGTGGTATATTCGTGGTCACGGCAGGTCACGCAAGGGTGCTAGCCAACCCAGTGTCTGCCTGGGCTGGCTAAGTGAGGAAGGGCTGTGGGCTGAGCTGGCCTTTCTTGAATCTCTTAAAGTCCTTACATGAAGGTCTTTGTTCTCCTGCTGCCTAAGTTATGAGAAAGCAGTGTTTGGAGGTTACAGCTGCTACAAAGGAAGTGTTTACAGATTACCATGGGTTCCTTTCAGCTGGAGTTGTCCCTCCCAACTTCAAATTGGGGGGTTGGAGTGGAACTCAGATGGATTATTCACTGTTGGGATAACTGGATTGCCATTCGGAAGAGGATAAATTTGGAGCCCTATCCTACTTTTTTGCAGTCAACAAATTCCAAACTGAAACATAGAAGAACTTGAAGAAAGAAGTGGAGATTATTTTGGAGTGGGGAATACCTTGCCAAATGTAACTTCAAATCCATAAGTCATTAAAAAAAAAAACCTATTGAGAAATTTTATTAATAAAAATAAAAATTTTTCATATGGCCAAATGAAAATGCCTTGAACAAGGTCAAAAGAAAAATAGCACACAAGGGAAAAAATGCAACGGATAGCACGAAAGAATAATTTCTTTAATCCACAAGGTTCTCCTACATCAATAAGCCAAAGACCAAGAACCCAACAAAGTAAAATGGGCCATGGTATGAACAGACAGGTCATTGGAAAATAAAAGAAAAAATTATGCACTTAAACCTAAAGGACAATGTTCAATCTCATTCACAGGAATTGTTTTTCAGTATCAGAGAGTAGCATCATACGTTGAATAGGGCAGACACAGGGAAGCAGGCAGAGAGTCATGTGTGGGAGTGGGTAGCCTAAATTGGTATATTGTCCATGAAGAGCAATTTTGTGATAGCCATCAAAATACACAGTAGCCATATGCGCTGACCCAGCAAGTCCACTTGTAGGAATTTACCTTACAGATAAGCTTGCAGATGTGTGAAATGAAGCATACACAAAGAAAAATTCATGGCAGCATGGTTTGTATGAGCAAAATCCTAGAAATACTCTAACTGTCCATCAATAAGGGACTGACGAAATAAATCATGGTACATCCATGAAATAGAATACGATCTTGCCATCCCCAGATGTTGCCTCTCTATAAAAAGATGTGGATTGATCTTCCACATATATAAAGTAGAAAAGCAAGTTGAGTTGAGGATGTGAAGATTTTCATTCCATTACCTTTTTTAAAATGAGGATCAGTGGGAGAAACTTTTCTCGGGTCTTAGAATGGGCTGGTGATTTTTTGTGATTTTGGTGTTAATGTTCCTTTTTTTATTTTTAATTCAACAGTTTAAAATTATCATAGAGGGAATACATGAATATGATAAAAGAACAGTAAGTTTTTGTGTTATGGGCACTACAGTCATATAACTGCTTGTATTTCCTCCACATTAGCTACTTGTAAACTCAGAGACACATTAGTAGCCTACTTCTTGTATAGCATTTTACGGCATGCATATTTTGCCCTAAACTAACTCCTGCCTTAGTTCCATTTTTTTAGAATTGTAAAGATTTTACTTTCCTAAATCATTATTTTACATATATTGTATTAGGTTATTAAGTATGAAATGTCTAATTTCCTTAAGTACTAAGTTTGACAGTTGATATCTCTGAATATCTCTGTTATTTCACTTTGACACTTCTTGTTTTATTTTTATTATGAAGGTACATCCTCAGTCTTGCAAATGCATGTTTTGGCTTGTGATTATCTTTCAAATTTTTTTAGAGCAATTTTTGTGGAACCATGGATAAATCAAAAATTCATGTTATTTTTTAATATGAATTCTGTCATAGAACCAATGCAGTGTGGATAGCTTGAAATATCAACAAAGTGTTTGGGAAGAATGTGGCTAATGAACGCACAGTACGTCAATGATTTGAGCAGTTCCATTCTGGTGATTTTAATCTTGAAAATGAGCCCCGTGGGTGACCTGAGACCAAGGTGGATAATGAACTGAAAGCTATAGTGGAAGCAAATCCATCTCAACCTACACGTGAATTAGCAGCAAGGTTTGACATTACTATTCCAACAATATGGGACCATTTGAAACAAATTGGCAAGGCAAAGAAGCTGGATAGATGGGTTCCACATGAATTAAATGAGTATCGGAAGAGAAATCGGCTCAATGCGTGCTTTTCTTTGCTGTCACAACTTAAAGGAGAGCCATTTCTACACCATATTGTTATGCGTGATGAAAAACAGATTCTTTTTTTAGAATCACAAGCCTTCAGCACAATGGTTGGATAAAGATGAAGTGACAGAACACAGTCCAAAACCAAATATTCACCAAAAAAAAGCTAATGGTGTCTGTTTAGTGGTCCAGCGCTGGTATTATCCACTATAGCTTCGTGAAACCTGGTCAATCCATTACAGGGGATGTCTATTGCAATCAGTTGGGTGAAATGATGAGGATGCTTGTGATTGGTCAATAGAGACAGGCCAATCCTCTTGCAAGACAACACTCGATCACATGTTGCACAAACAACGCTGCTCAAACTGCAGAGGCTGGACTTGGAAACTGTCATCCACCATGACCACCAGACCTTGCACTAACTGACTACCACTTCTTCCAGGCTTTGGACCACTTCTCGCAAGGAAAAATATTCAATTCTCAACAAGCTGTGGAAAACGCCTTTTGCGATTTCATCACTGCTCGCTCTCCAGGCTTCTTTGCTGCTGGCATAAACAAGCTATTATTAAGATGGCGAAACTGTCAACAGTTTAGGCACATATTTTGATTAATTATACAGCTCCTTGTTTGAGATATAATAAATTGCACTCTTGATTCAAAATTGGACATCTCGTATTTAGTGCTATAGATGTTTGTATCCCCGCCACATTTGTGCGTAGAAATTCTACCCCTCAGTGTGATGCTATGGGATTAGTGCCCTTATAAAACAGACTCCAGAGAGTTCCTTCACCCCTTCCACCATGTGAGGACATGGTGAAAAGATGGCAGCCTATGGACCAGGAAGCAGGCCCTCACCAGATCCTGAACCTGTCAGCACTTTGATCTTGGACTCCCAGACTCCAGAACTGTAACAAATAAATTTACGTTGTTTATAAGCCATTCAGTCTATGGTATTCTGTTATAGCAGCCTGAACAAACTAAGACACATAGGCATATTTTTAAAAAATATTAACAAAAAAAACAAAATGAAGAAAGTGTATAATATGCTACCATTGCATTACAAAGAATACATGCATATGCTCATAAATGCATAGACTATCTCTAGAAGATTAGTAACTCTGGTTTCCTGCAAGGGTTGGGGAACAGAGGAGAATGGGAATTGTATTAATTACTAATAACTAATTAATGGTAAAATACAAAATAACTTTTGAAAGTTATTTTATGCCATATACATATTTTAAAAACAATTTAAAAAATTGTCCTCCTCTTTGCTCTAAAGAGCCACCTGATTGCTAAGAGCACCACTCTCCTGGTTGCTATTGTTTTGCCAACAGGAAGTGGTGTAATAGAGGAGAAAGTGACCTGCAGTCACCCACTGAATTTCTGTTGCAGTGTGGACTCACCAGTTCTGTTTGCTGTGCCACAGCTGCTAAGATATCTATAAATATTCCTACTGTGTTACAAAAATGAAAATTTGGCCCATCTTTCACAGTTCACATTTTTTCAAAAAGCAATTTGAGATAAATATGATTTTTTTTTCAGGTATTGAAAGTGAGATTCTTAATAGAGGAAAGAAAACGGCTTTCACTTTCATTCTCTACTATGGCTCGCATCTATGTAAGTCCCCAACAGTGATGCATTACATTCTTTTAAAAGTCGGTTTTATTGAGATATAATTTATATATAGTTATATATACATATATATAACTTTCATATATAAAAATTTACCCTTTTTAGGATATAGTTCAAAAAGTTTTGACAAACATATATAGATCACATAAAGAACATTTCCATCAACTCAAAAATTTCTTTTCTTCCCCTTTATAGCCAAATCTTCTCCCACTCCCAGTTCCTGGTGACCACAAGTTGGTGTTTGGTTTTAACTTTTATTTGGGAGCAATTTTACACTTATAGAAAATTTGCAAAGATAATTCAAAGTTCTCATATATCCCTCATCCAGTTTCCCCTAATGTTATGATAACGTCTTACAAAACCATGGTACATGTATCAAAACTAAGAAATTAGCACTGGTAAATTACTATTAAGTAAACTACTGATTTTATTCAGATTTCGCCAGTTTTCCCATTAATGTCATTTTTCTGTTCCAGATCCCATCCTGGATCCGACCTTGCATTTAGTTGTCATCTTTCCTTAATCTCTTCTGATCTGTGACAGTTTCTCTGTCTTCCCTTGTTTTTCATCACCTTGACACTTTTTAAGAGTACTGGTCAGGTGTTTTGTAGTATGTCTCTCACTTTGGGTTTGTCTTATATTTTCTCATGACTAGACTAAGGTTAGCATTTGGGGGATAAATAGCACAGAAGTGAGGTGTCCTTCTGATAGCGTCATACCATGGGAAATAATATCCATGTGATTTATCATTGGTGATGGCGACCTTGATCACTTACCAGTTTTCTCCACAGTAAAGTGACTTTTTCACTTTTCATACCCTGTTCATTCAAAGGAAGTCACTAAGTCCAGCTCACCCTTGAGGAGAGGGCAATTAAACTTCAATTCCTATAAGAGAGAGTCTAGAAGTCACACATCATGTGGCCCTTCCCCTTGTCCAGGCCAGTCTTCTCCCTGTGCTGATCTTCCTCGGTGAGTACCTGGTAAGGTCCATGGAGAAGAGACTGCATCTCCCTGTGACCTCCCATTGTGACTGTGACTCCCCAGGGCTCTATACTCTCACCCTAATCCACACTTGGCCTTTGCAACTGTCTAAAGTTTTAGCTGACTCCTCTGATTCACTTGTGTGGCCCTGGTATCTCCTCTGCCCATTCTCTGCTCTGCTCAGCTGAGCTGGAGCTTGCCTTCCAATGTCTCCTTGGAAGGTCTTATCTTTTCTTGGATTTCAGGCTATTTGGTTGCCCGCAACCTCATGTCTCTAATGGTTTCAAAAAGAATTATTACTTTATTGTTTATCGACCTTTTTATCTGCTAAGGTGAGAGTGACACTCTCTTCAGCATCCTATGTCCCAGGCGTAAGTGGAACTTGATGTACTGAACTTGAAAAGAAATCTACTCTTTTCCAAGGAGAAACCCAGGTCCAAACCCTGCACAACTGTGAAGACATCAGAAAATATCTTTTCATTCTGTGACTTCCAACTAACCTGCCATTGGCTGATATTCCCTGGCACACCAAAGCCCATGACTATCTTGGGAATGGTTGGAGCTCTGGGCATGTTTGAACTTCAGAGAAAAACTGGGTGAACCAATTTCATTATTCCCAAGCAAATTTACCCAACTACCAGATAGGCAAAACCTTTTTTGATTCAGTACATTGGTCACTGGAGAAAAAAACCAAACCATTGTTCATTCATTTCATCTGATGGGACACTTTTTGCAGTTTGCTTTTAAAAGAAGAGACAAGATCACCATCTCAGGAGATGAATGGGGACAAGACTGATTTCTTGACTTTCACATAGAAGAAGAGTTACTGTAAAGCCCTAAGCTTTCCTCTATGATTCAAAATAAACAAAAAACAATTCTCAGTGGTCCAGCTTCATCTTTGGGGATGAATAGTACATAATCTAGGAGGCTTTTTTAGCAAAATGGATTTGCCAGCTTTCAATGTTTGTCCTGAAGGAAACATTCAGTGAGTCAAAATATTTACATTGTACAGTCAGGAGAATGTGTCAGCCTACCCTGAGGTAATGTCACAACATCTTGACAAAGCATATGCCACAATAAAATTATATCAGTGCAAAAAAAAAAAATCAGCGGTTATATTTGTCTGTATGTGTTATACACCTCCGCCTAAACTGGTTTCATTTACTGGAATGAAAACTTTGCAAATAAAATAAAAATAAAATTTCTCCTAATAAAAGTGGAATTCCCAAAAAGTTTATTTCAAATAGACCAGAATGTCTTTAAAACCCAATCCATTGTCTCATAGATTTAGATGAGTCATGATATAAGAGGCATTATGATATGCCCTTATCATAATTGTTGTACACAATGAAAACCCATACAGTGAACTGATTGTATTTGCAAGGAACGTGTTGGGAATCCTCTCTGAATACTAAATTCATGAGCAAGAAGAGGTTTGTAAGAGTTGAATGTGTCCTGTGTGCATTGCACAGAACAAATGAAAACCCCCGAACATAAACAATTAAATACAGAGCTTCTAAGGTTGGGTGGACATAGAGCAGAGAACACAGCCCCTCCTCTCCATCCTCCTTTTCACAAGACAACCCACTGCCATGCCCCCTTCTGCCACTCCCGCCCTCCTTCCCCAACACAATTGGCAGTCCCTTGAGCACCTCTAGGGAATCCCGGGGTAATATTGAACACCGCTTGCTATATAGAGCAGTTGTTTGAATGCAGCCACACTAACAGATATCTGTAAAAGAGATCTCATATTTATCTGCCAGCAAAGATAAATGTCCTCCCCACACTGTCTAGGAAGAAGTCAAGTGGGCTGTGGTTCTATGCACAGATTCATGCCTGATGTACTACAGCCTTTAAAGACTGTAGTAAAATTGTCACAGTCATCTCCACACCTCCAGGTCACGCCTTCTCATCCCATGAGGATTTATTCTCCCACTCGACACTATCCCTGATGTAATTCTTGGCAATTTCAGTACCCACACAGATGATTCTTCCACAGCTCTGAATTCTCATCCTTGACTTCTGCTCCTCCAGTGATCTGCGTTCCCACCCACACCATCAGCAAATCCATTCCCATGACCATACCGGGATTGAGTCATTGGTCAGAAAGTGCACCCTCTTTATAATCTCAGTTTCGATCATCCCACTCGCTGGCTACCATCTCTTCTTTTCCTATCTCCCTCCCAGTACATACACTGAATTCAGCAGGTCCCCAACCCCATCAGACCACTGATCTATTGGCCCTACTACTTTTTACAGTCCTTTTTCCCTATGTCTTCAATTTCCCCTTTCCCAGCTTAGATTCCTTGGTCCATCTTTGTACTCACTCTCTCTTCCCCAGAAAAACACAACTCTAGTTAAATCCAGTCTTCCACTCACTTCTCACCAGCTCCAAGGCAGCTGAGTGTGACTGAAGGAAAGCATGAGGCCAACAGCCCACATCTTAAATGCATGAGCGCAGGACTCTAATGCTGTTCAAAGGCCCTGCTGTCCACCTCGAGTGACCTACTCAATGGACAGTCCCCATCTCTTAGATGACTCTTACATGGTTCTCTTCTTCTCAAACATCCAACAACTTCTTTCCCACTTTCTCAGCTGATGGCTTTGCTTCTTCTTTCACTACAAAAGGGAAACATTCAGACACAAATTCCCACCCCCTTCCACTGCCAGAACCAGCAGCCTGCCTCTCTGACCTGCCTTCCCCTGGGACAGAGGCCACCCTTCTGCTTCAGCATCTACCCCCACCCTCTTCCTCCTTTGGATCAGCTCTTCCAGGTTTCACCTCTCTCTCCTGCAGCAACAATTGCACCCTCTCTTCTGGATCATTTACATCAGAATGCAAAGAGATTACAATCTCCCATTTGAAGAAGAAAAATATTCTCTTGACTCCACAGATACTGTGTCTGTGGTTTCCCTTTGCAGTGAAACCATCTAAAGAGTTTTCTGTCTCTACTTCCTCTGCTCCCATTCTCTCTTGAATCTACTTCAGTTGGGCTGTTGTCCCCTCCACTCCACCAAAACTGCTTTCATTGAGGTCTCCAGGGGTCTCCATCTTGCCAAGTCCAATGGCAATTTCTCACTAACCATTTAATTCAACATATCAGCATTATTTGATAGTAGATTAACTCCCTCCTCCTGGAAATATTGCCTTAACTTAGCCTCCAGGAAACTATTCCCTCTTGGTTCTCTTCCTACCTTATTGGCCACCCCTTCTGAGGCCCCCTGTGCTAGTTCCTTCTGTCTTTCCCACCTTACACACTGAATTGTCCAAGATTGAGTCCTCAGACCTCATTCCTTCCCTGTCTTCATTCTTTCCATAGACGATCATATCCTCTAATGGCTTTAAATTCCATCTACATACTACTGATGCATCCAAAATAAGTATCTCCAGCCCAACTCCAGGCTTGTACATACAATTGTCAATTAGATATCTCTAGTAGACATGTAATAGGCATGTCAAATTTAACATGTTCCAAAACAAATCATTTCTCGTTACCCCTTCTACCATCTTCCATGTCTTAGTTGTTGAAAACTGAAAAGTTGTTGAACTGTTCAGTTGTTGAAAACTGAAACTGAAACTGAAAAGCTGCCAGTTTCCCAGGCCCAAATCTTGGAGCCACCCAGGCCTCCTCTCTCTCTCTCACATACCATATCCCAACCAGCAGACCCTACCAGCTCTCCCTTTTAAATGTAGATTGAATCCGACCACTTTTCAGCTCTTCCGTCATGGTCCGTGACACCATAATCTCTTCACCTCTCATCTTTCACCTGGGTGATTGCACTAACTGGCTTCCTGTTTCCACTTTACTTCAGACTATAGCACCATCACCATTCCACCCCTGCCCTGACTGCCAAGTCTAGCTGCATCCCAGTCCCACCTCTAGTCCTGGCTTTGCAGCAGCAGGGGATGTGACCTTTGACAACACCTCCCCCTCACTGGGTCTGCCTCCTCATTTGTAAATACGATAGTTGGATTATGTTACTTAGGCTTCTTGAAGCTTGAATATGTGAGGGTCATCTGTTTATCATACACTATTCTTTCAAAATGCCAACCTCCTTATGCCCCCCACCATGTGAAGTCTGCTGTAATGCGCCCCCCTGATTTATTGCCCCTCCCTGGGGCTCCCACAGCACCCTAAACCTGCCCCTGTCTTAGTGCCTCACACATGGTCCCATAGTCCTTGATTCACCCGAGTCTCCTCTCTCATGAGACTGCAAGCTCCTTTAAAACAAGGAGCTATGTGTTAGTTGCCTTTGTGTCCTTATCACCTTGCATAGTGCCTGGTACACAGTAGTGCTCCGTGAATGTGTATTATGTGAATGAATAGAAAGGAGGTACCCTTTAAGCTGGGGAGGGAACTGAGAAAAGGAGATAATACAGACAGGCCCTGAGGGGTTGGAGGCAATATGAGGATGCTGGAGCAAAAAGACCAAGTCTAGAGTGATGCTTTGGAAGGAGAAAAGGGGAGAAGTACCCTGGGGACGCTGGAGACAGTGGTGCCTGCCTTGATATCAGCTCACATTTGCATTCACAGAGGGTCCACCGCTGAGCCACCCTGAGCTCAGCCCCAAGGAGACACTTATAAGAAGAGTAACACAGGCTTATGGGAAGGGTAACTCCCTGCCTTCAAGGAGCTAACGAGCTTGTTGTTCAGCTAATCCATGGATGGACTTGAAGCCATTTTAGACAGTACCAGACAGTGAATGGGCAGTAATCAAATGCTAAGTGGTGTGGTGCAGATTACTAACACTATAAATTAGTTAGGGAAAGATCAGCATGGGCTGGAGTCTGTCCCCTGCGCAGCTAAAAACAAATCTAGACCTCCTTCCCAGTTTTGTATTTCCTCCTTTAAAAAACTCTGCCTACAATTTCTTTGTTGGTGTCCCCATATAAGACTTTCACCCCAGAATTACAATGGCAGGACTTCAGTGGACCTAGTTCCAAAGCCTCCTGGTTTCCCTTCAGTGAAATGTATCAGACCTAGAAGTTAAAAGGTCTCAACCACATGTTCAAAGACCACAAGTGCTTACCTTCATAATAGAATCTATACATGGCAGCCCCCATTCCATTACACCCCACTTGGCTACACACTCCGTGTCTGTCTGATCCATGTTGGCTGCCCTGTGCTTGGCATTTGCTTGGGAAACAATAGAGGCTGGATGGGTATTTCTTGAAAGAATGACTGAATAAGCCTCAGGAGCATACGTTAGAGGCAGAGAAATTTATAACTAAATGACTTACATCTAAAGTATCGAAAGTACCCGGTGAGAAGTTTTATTTAACTATAAAAAATAAGTTAATAATATTTAATAATATATTATATATATTATACATAATATATATTATATAATATATATAATAATATATAATAGTGGAGAATGATTAGGACTACCCCATTTTATCGAAGTTTGCTTTCATCTTGCTTTTTCTTTACTTTTCTTTTCTTTTTTTAATGTGGTAAGAATCCCAGCCTGGGCCTAAGTTCTGTCTGTTGCTGCAGTTGAGCCCATCTGGACATGTCTGGTGAAATGGTGAGGAAGATCTGCCAGGAGGTGGTTTTTGTGAAGAACGTGGAGCCTCCAAGGAGAGAGCTCATCCTGAAAACCATGAGCAAAATGGGCTTTGCATACGAGGAAAAAAGATGTGCACATGTGAATGTAGAGAGTGCAGGGGACCATCACAGCAAAAACTGAAAGAGCTGTTTCATTAAAACCTCTGTAAGATCCCGGCCATGAGCAGCTGGGCTTGATGCCCCTCCATACAGGGGTTAGGGGAGAGGGAGAGGTGAATAGGCAGAGTACAAAGGATTTTTAGGGAAATGGAACTATTCTATATCATACTACAATGGTGAATGATGAATATGTATCATTATACATTTGTCAAAACCCATAGAATGCACAACACCAAGACTAACCCTAATGTAAGCTGCGGACTTTGGGTGATGTGTCGATGTATGTTCATCAGCTGTAACAAAGGTACCACTGTGGTGCAGGATGTTGGTGGTGGGGAGGTTGTGAATGTGTGGGAATAAATACTGTAAGGGAACTCTCTGAACTATCCATTCAGTTTTGCTATGAACCTAAAACTGCTCTCAAAGCTTGTTCATTTAGAGGGGAAAAGTAGAGTGAATTCCCCTCCTCTTGAGTATGGGCTCAACTCAGAAATCTGCTTTTAATGAATAGAATGTGGTAGAAATGATGGTATGTGACTTATGAAACTCAGCCATAAAAAGAAGAGCTTCTACCTGGCTCTCACTTTCGTGGATGGATCATTCAGTTTGGGGGTCATAGGAAGTGACCACAGAACCACTTCAATGTCACACCCTAAGGACCTTCAAACACCCTGTGGAGATGCTCACAAGAAGAGGAACTGAGGCCTCCCACCAACGTCCAGTACCAGCTTGCCGGCTGCGACAGTGCACCATCTTGGAAGTAGATCTTCCAGCCCCAGTCAAGCCTTCAGACACCGGCAGCCCCAGCCGACATCTTGACTGCAACCACCTAGCTAGGCTGCTCCCAAATTCCTGACCCACAGAAACTCTGAGATATGATAAATGGTTTTTATTATTTTAAGCCACTTTGTTTTGGGGTAACTTGTTATACAATAATACACAATGAATACAATGATCATTAATTGTGCATTGTGTTTTTCTGCATGAATTGGCATGAAAGGAGATGTAAAACTGGGTTTATATGTTATTTGGTTTTCAATATAAGAAGGTTGTTTAATTAAATATGACAATAATTGTAAGGTTGGAGATAATTTTGGCTGCAAGTAATAAAAATCCCAAATAAAACTGACTTAGACAACAATGCACATATTGGTTTTCATACCTCAAAGCCCACCAACTGGGCAGGCCTCAGAGGTGATTTTTCTAGGGGCTTCTGTGTCCGTCTGGGATTTTCTTGCCTCTAACCTCCAGGTAGTGTCAGCCTCATCCTCACATTAAGTAACAGGGTGGCTGCAGCAGTTCCAGGCCTCACATCAGTACAAATCAGGATCCAAAAGAAAAGTGTCACTTCGGGAACCCTGCCCAGAAGACTGAGAAGAATTTTCCTGGCGCATCTCATTGGCCAGAATTGAGTCACATGCCTATTCCTGAGCCATCACTGGAAGGAAGATGGGATTACCCACAGATCACCCGGGGCCACCCCTGCAGCTAGGACGGTGTCATCTTTCCTTCAGCCCCCCTTGCCTGGGTAGGGAGGAGGTGGGAACCCAGGCCACAGCAGAGTTGTATCAGGGAGAAGAAAGAGGGGATCTGTGCTGGATAGGTCACCGGGTAGGTCACCAGCAGCCTTGTGGCTGTGGTGTGCTAGAAACAGACAAGCAACAGCCATTTTAACTTTTAGTTGTTGAAAGAGAAAAGGGAAAACATAGCTAATAAATTTCTGCTAAATCTTGACAATAACACATTTCATGATGTCCGCATAGGCTTTACCTTCTAGCTGCAGTTTTCTTTCATCTCTGGTGTTTTTTTTTTATTTTTATGTGGTGCTCTTTTTCTTTTTCAGTTGTTGTCACAGAGTTTAGAATTCAATAAATACTTCAGATTATTAAAGGAATTTAAAGCTTTAATAAAGCTCTAAGAAGTCTCTTCATAACACAGGTTAAAATATGCATTCTTTTCTGAGCCAGGGCGACTTCATGCAGGGCTGTTCTTCATGTTATTAGGTGGCCTTTAATATCTTTGAAATATGGCATAATTAGGAGCCTGAACCTTACTCTAATGTTTATAGCAGCACTTTGTCAAACCAGGTTTCGGATCATATACAAATTCCGACACTAGAGGGAGTGCATAATGTGTTCCAGAAAAGGAAAGCAGACACCTAATAAATTCAAAGTAAAATCTCAGAGTAGCAAGACAAGACTTTCATTATGTTCTGCCTGCCAAACACCATACCCTTCCCCAACCCCCTCCCCTAAAATTACTGAAGGCCTCTTTCCCCCTTGGAGCTATAGTTTGAATCGGTAGGTGGTTGGTAGGTTGCTTGAAGAACTGTGAAAAGAATGCTTTATTTTAGAGTCTTTCTAATGTTTTGTTTGCATAAAAAATGGAGAACATATTATTTCCTACTTCTCACAGATTGGATGGCAAAATTAAAATTACTCTTTGCTACTTCATTCTATTTCTGACTTGGTTAAGATGCCTAACCATGTAGTAATGTCACTTGTAAAATGAAAAGACCACGGGTTTACTCTTTGCTTAAAAAATGTAGTCTAGTCTTCCAAAAGTCAGGGCGAGCATCCTTTTTAGCATTCAGCTTCATCCTTCATTTCTCTAATAAAGGTGCTGCTCTGAATATTTAACAGCCAATGTCAAACAATTAGCAAATGATATTTAAGGCATTTTTATTTCCTAATGTGAAAAGTTTCTCATGCTCTAACAAAATGGAATGCCTAATCCCTGAAAACATGTAAATGACTGCAAATATGACTGAACTATCAACATAGCAACCAGAGACTGCTGAAAAAGTGAATGATTACTGCCACTCAGTAAGACTCAACTGTTCTTGAATAATGTGATAACTGCTGTGTGCTTCTTAAAAACCTTTTTGTATATTCATTATGCATCCCACAATTATCTTAAATCCATCTTGTACTCCCGTAAATCTTTGAGCAACCGGTAAACTGTCTCTCTAATGGAAATTGAAGTTAGAAAAATTAAAAAGCAGGATCATTAAGAAAAATCCTGGACTTTATCCAGATGAGTGAAATGACCCATACAAATGAAATGTGCAGAACCACATTACTCTCTTCTAAAGGACCAAAAACGTGCCTCTGACTAGGGCATATTCGTACAGACTTACCTGACAGAGAGACTTTTAGTTCCTGATATTTCACCATAATGACTTTTGGAAAGTTAAGCCAGTTTGCAGGCAATAGCCTCTGTGTGTGTGTTCATAATGATTTTTTTTTTTCAAAAACACCCTAAGTAAACACACTTAATGAGAAGTGCTATTTCAACATGATGGTTCTACTCAAAACACACACTCATCAATTTACTCAATACCAACATTTTGTAGTTAATGAATATCATATGGAACAAATTTGAATTGTGCTCTATGTTTAGATGAACCCCAAATATTTTTTGCTTTGTTGCATACACCAAGTGATGGGGATGAGGAGGTAGCAGATTCTATGGCTCAAGCACAGGCACAATTTCTGCATATTTGCAAAGGCTCGCACCTTTGTATTGCCCTAAAGGCACTTTCCTGTGCTTTATCTTTATGGTGAAGTGCAGTTCAAACACTCATGGGCCCCACACACGTTGCTGCGACAGCCACTTGATGGCTCCCCACCTTCCACACCCCGCACCCCATTCCACTCACCGCCACCTGCCATCGGGCTCCTCTTCCTCCCGTGGCGAGTTCAGTAAACCTTTATCAATTTTTGTCTGTACATTACATTTATTTATTTTCAAATTGTTATATATCACTTAGATATTATTTATCTTTATCATTCGACTAAAATGTTTTCTTTTCACCTGTGAAAACTGGTTAGGTACCTTGGATCGGTATGAAATTAACCATAATTTTTTCCATTAAAATAAATGAAAATATAACTTTCTCATTTAACAGCTTTTCACTTAGTTTTTGGGAAGGAGTCAAAGATAATAAAGAAGGGAGAAGTGTCTATCGAAGCACGGAACGCTCCATTGGATAAGTTTGGTCAATCCGTTGACTTGTCATGTTCTCCGGGGAAGCAAGTGTTGACCCTGGGAGTGACCAGATAAAGTGCACCCCGTATCAATGTTTAGTATTAGTAATAGTGCCTCAATACAGTAGGTAGTTTCAGAGTTTGTGGAATTTTTGTTTTGGAGGATGAAGAGTTGCATGAGGGAAAGAAAAATATCTCAATTCAGAATCTCTGGGAGATTCAGGAGATACTTGGATAATCAAAGAATTCCTATAGATATCTTTGGTGATTTTTTAAAAATTATTTTATTTTTTTAAAACTCTCTACAAAGATTAGATTGTAACTTTGCTGGTGTTCTATTTCTAAACTACGATTTAGGTTAAACGTTAAGTTTATTTATTATTTGTTTTCAAAATTCAATGGTATAATTTTTGCATATAAAAATTTCCACCATTTGATACCTGAGTATCATGGTTTCCTATATCCTATGTACAGGATTCAAACCACTTATGAAAACCCAAGGAAATTTTGTGTCTAAGAGTAGACTGGCTAGCATTAAAGCAATCACAGAAATACAGTCCAGACTGATCTTTCATCCTCAGATCTCCAGTTATATCCAAAAAGCTACACATACAATGGAATAGATACCCAAAAAGTAGAAACTATTCCATATTAGATGTATTCTGTGGGAAATGGTTGTTTATGATGTAAAGGAAAACAACACTATTTTCATAAAAATTCTAAATTATAGAGGTATACAGATTGTGCCCTATATAGTTCTGCAAAGAAAGAGGCTGAAAAAAGCACAATGTGGTTGTTCTGAGCATGAAAAATTAATCAATAGTGGTGAAGAAATGCTCGTATTGACATAGAAGGATGTTTACAATACACTGCTAAGTGAAAAAAGCAAGTTACAATGCAAAATCTGTGTTTTTCTTGGAGAAAAAAGATGTAGATACAGCAAAATGTAAAAAGTAATGATGTCTCTATAGTATAATTACAGATATTTTTATCATTTTCTACTGCTTATATGTATTTTTCTAAGTTTTTTATGTAATGAACATGTATTACTTGTTTGATGTTTTATGTATGAAGTTTGAAAATTCTAATAGATAGTAATAGCTTGATACCTCTTGGAGTAAGGTTTAGACCAGTGATTCTCAACCCTAGTTGCACACAAATCCCCTGAGAAGGGGTTGTGACCCCCACCCCCAACCTTGTAAAAAAGGGTTAGAACAATGACCAATTAAGTCAGAACCTTGCTGGCATGGGGGCCTGGGAAGGAATATTATAATATCTTTCTTTGTTGTTAAGTACCCTAGATGATTCTAATGTGTAGTCAAAGATGAGAACCATCAGTATCAAATTTATTGATCACCATTTATGATCAGATTCACCAGCAAATATTAACTGAATATATTCCCATTTTGGTTTCCAAAATTATCAGACAATGCCTAGGTTAGAATCACTGGCTTATATAGCTTGAAGAGACCTTAGGTCAATTCTGATTTCCTACTATGTGCCATCACTTTTGGGGTACCAGGGGATTGAAGATGAATAACACCCAGCCCCTGCCCTTATGAAGCTCATACTCCAACAAGGGAAACCCATTGCAAATAAATCACTTCAATGCAATGCCATTGGTTATAGGATAGAAGCGTGCACACAGGGGACTGTGGGGGTATGGCAAGAGGCACTTGCTTGGGCTGTTGGGGAGGTGTTCCTGGAGGAGAGGATCATGTGCTGTCCAGTTAGCCCAATCCCCTTGGAAGTTATGTGACTAGTCCAAGATCACACAACCTAGTAGGGGCTAAATCTGAAACAGAACCTTGTTATCCAACACCTAAACCTACATCATTTGGGGACTTGGACAGGCAAGGACAAAAGGCCTGACACAGGGTATAGAGAATACCCTCCCTTCTGGAATATCCCCTTCCTATTCACACCAGTACGCATGAAATAAGCCACAAAAGAATCAGCTTTGAGATTTTATGAGTGAAAGCAGCCCTCTCAGGCATCTGACCTGGCACAAAAGTTGTCAGATTAATGGTATTAGAAAATTTGCAAATCAAATGGCTCATTATGTATGATACTGTACTTGCAAATAGGATTAGGTTGATTATGCACTATAAATAGCATTTTTTAAAGATTCCCTCAAGGCTGGCTGGGCTGAAATCTTCCTTGTCAGGCTTCTTTCTTAAAAATGAAAATGTTTTTATTGATCAATAACATTTGTACATATTTATGGGGTACATGTGATATTTTGATACATGTATACAAAGTATAATGATCAAATCAGGCTTTCAAAGTAAGGGCTCCTGAACTGCTAACCAGACGAAGCCTTGAGGCACAACTTAGCAGCTAGTACTTGCTGGAGAGCTAGGATTCTGCTATTGATTGCCTGTTGTGACATCTTTTCACCAACGCTCTTCCACTTGGACAAAACGGTCACAGGGGTCTTCTCTCCTGCAGAATAGAGCCAGTGCTGCAGACTGAGACGGCCTTGACCACAGTGGACCACTGCCCGGGCCAGGAGGACAACCGCATTCCCAGGGGAGCGAGGGCAAGGTAAGGTCAAGCTTCAAGAAGCACCTGAAGGCTCTGACAGCAAATGCCACTTGGGTCAGCTTCCCTACGCATCCTTCTGCATAGACCTATTTCGTTGCATAATCTTTTGCCCTCTTGTCTCAAGCAACCCCAGCTAGTTTTGAAGAGACCAGAGAGACATTGTCCCTTTTCTAAAACATGAAGATCATATATATGGTAAAGACTCAAGGAAGGTGGCATTAGTTCACATAAGTCCAAACTGGCTCTATATAAAAAATTCCCAGCTTGCAACATGTGTTCATTTATTCTATTCTCCTTGAACGTCAGCTGGAGAGATATTCCCTATATATAAAATTATATTTTCTAAAATATTTTTTTCACCCTACTGTCCCCAAGCATTTGTTTCTGGAGCAGCAATACGGTAAAGCCTAAGGAAATGAGCAATTGGAAAAGGCTACATTGAATTAGAATCTGGATTAGAATATTTTATTACTTCACAGCATAGAATTACTATGTGCATCATTAACAATGTTTCCCCATATAAAGTTCCTGGCAAAATTGCTTCGAGAAATAAAGTAGGATCATTTAAGATTTGCATATCAAATGTGAAGAATTAGGGCCGCTTATTTTTTAAGCAGGTTAAACATGTTCCCTAAAATTCTCTATGTCCTATTAATTTACTTTAAAATGTCTCCCTTTTTTAATATAAATAATCAAAGGTAAATGTAATCCTCTGTCTAAATTCTCATGAATTCTAAGTCGGTCAAGTTCTATTTCATTGACATCTTTTCTCTCCTATTTTATAAATGTGCTTACCTCCAAATCCACTTAACAGATATGGGAAAATGTATGCTATTGCCAAAGAGGGTTTACATCACCTTAGATTCATCATTCTCAGTTGTCACCATTTCCTTGGGAACTCATTCAGGTAGAGAGATATCCTTTCAATAAAGACAAAAGCTGCATATGTCTCCAGCTCACTAAATGTGTGTTGAGCAGCTTCCCTAAGACTGCGTGACACTATATTAAGGTGTGGCTGTCAAGTGAAATTAAACCTCATTCCTGCAGTTTCTAAGGCCACTTGTGTGTCAAACTAAGGACAAGCTAATTACACTTTTTGTTGTCACTTAGGTGTCTATACTCAGTTGAAAGTGTGGTTGTTTCTCTTAGACTTGAGAAGGCCGACTCTTCATTTCTTTGATGGACAGTTATAAGACAGTAACCAGTTCTTCTCTCATGTTGTTGAAAACAAGGCTAAGAAATTAAATTGCCATGTGAGGAATCACAGGTATTAATAATGATACGAAAGAATGTCTCTTGGGAAAAACACACTGGAATGTTCTAACCAAGGAAAGCTTGGCATCTCCATTACTACAAAGAGTTTTAAAATATCACTAAAACCCATTAATCAAGACAGGTTAGTTGTTAACCAATCTGACAACATGGAGAACAAGAAGGGCTTTAAGTTTTCTCCTCCTCCTTATAGAGAATTATAATTAAGGTATGTTTGTGTTACTATGTATACTTCAAGAACTTTATTGAATATCCTGTGTACTAAAACAGGAATGAACCATCCTTATTTGAAGAACTCTGAACCAAATCCATATATATTTTTTCCTTCACTAAACCAAAACCTTTAAAGAAAACATCTACTGAAACAGACTGATCCAAACTTGTGCTCATTTAAAATATTTGTAATGGAATATTACCATCTTCTGAGTTAAACCTAAAGTGAACTAATATTTCAGTGTGTTTGAAACCCTCCTTGGATCATTTATAGATGATTTGTATTATATATGATGCTTTTATCTGGACACTGTCTCAAGAAAAGTTATACTCAGTATGACTGAAAATAAAATCTGTTTTATAAACACACAAGATCATCATAAACATATTGTAATGCATGTTAAACTAGGCATTATGATCTAGTGAGCCAGGAAGTCTAAAGATATATTATAAGTCAGCCAATCTAGAGAAATAAAGGTTGTGCCAAAGCTCAGCATATACCATCCTCACTATGACTTAAGGTACTATATTAGAGATGCTAATCGCCCCAATCACCTTTCCATCTGAGAGAACCTGTTGCACCTCCAACCTCAGTTGTGGGATTTGTACATTGTAAATTCACTCAGGGCTGTAGCTGATTGGACCAGTACTAAGCATACCCCTGGTACACAGAGAAGCCCCCATGGGCCGGACTGAGCTATCAAAATATCTCTGTCACTCTATTTGATCTAAGAGACACAGCAGCTGAGTCAGATGACAGCTGAAACTCACTGATGATGGAACAGTGGTAGGAACGTCCATGAATCACTGTTTTTAAGGGATCTGAGACAGCCCTGGTTCCCGAGTTCCGGGACCATAACTTTTCTTTTGGATTCCAGAAATGTGGCTTTCTAATAAAATACTTTTACCTGAGATACTTCAAAAAGATTTCTGTTCCTCACCTTTCTGGTGTTCTCTCAGCTTCCTTGCTTTCTTACATCTATGCATACTCATCTTGGTAGTGGACCCAGGGGAAGAATCACCATCCTGTTAAAAGAGAGAAGAAAAAGCCAAAACTACAGAAGCAGTGTCAAATGTCAGATATCAGCCATGAGGCCACATAACCAGGAGGACAGGAGAAGGCTTCAGAACCAAGCCTGTAGACTATATGGGGACCTCGGAGGCCTGTTGTTCTGCAGAGCCATCTGCACAGTACGAGGCAGGCCTGGTGGGTTAAAACACTGTTTCTGTTTTAATATGTACCTTATTAAAGTACTTCTGTACTTTAATATGTATATGAATCACCTGGGATGCTGCTGTTTTAAGTCCTGATGCACTAGGTCAGGGGTGGGCCCAAGTGTCTGCACTTCTAACAAGCTCCCAAGTGATGCCAAAAATGTGGCCTTGGACCACATTTAAGTAGCAAAGATGTAGAAGAGCTTTGCAGGATTGAATCATACAGTGACAATAAAATAAATAATGGATAAAAATAAGCAACAAAATAACAATAATATAACATAAATGAATGACATAAAATAATTAGTAATAAGCAACAATTAAAGAATTCCCATCTTTAGGTGATGATAAGATTATAGGATCTCAAGGTTTTGGAATTTCTGGACCTGAAGTCTTCCTAAGCGCTACACGTAGCATGAGTGATTTGTGGTATAGTTGGTCACTCCCTGGAGCTGAGGAAGGAAGACACAAGAAGGTGAGTGTGAGGAGGATAATGATGGGGACTAGAGCCCCATGTCCCATGGGTAGCTTAGAGAAGTAGGCCCCAACATTTTGGCATCAGGGACCGGTTTCAAGGAAGACAATTTTTCTATGGACTGAGGGTAGGAGGGTGGAGTGTTGTGGGTGGAGGGGAGCTGGTGTGGGGCTCTGGAGGTGATACACGGCCCATTTCCTAACAGCCATGGACCAGTACTGGGCTGTGGCCTGGGGGCTGGGGACGGCAGGCTTAGAGAATGGCACTGTGAGCAGACTAATATTAGCCCTTCTGAAAACTGTTATATGAAAATTAAACTTGGGTCAGGCTAAATCTAGGCTATATAATTAAAGAACAAGTTGCAAAATATCTTTTACTCTCTGTTTTTGTTGACTAAATATATATAGTCTGCCTATACAGGTTGAGCATCCCAAATCCAAAAATCTGAAATCTGAAACACTCTAAAATATGAAACTTTTTGAGCACCAACAAGACACTCAAGAAAATGCTTATACAGCATTTTAGATTTCAGATGTTCAGATTTGGGATGCTCAACCGGTATAATGTAAATATTCCAAATCAAAACACTCCTCGTCCCAAGCATTTCAGTTAAGGGACACTCAGCCTGCATATCTCACTTATCGTAACAGAGATTTCTCTTTGATGAGTCTATCTGGTCACATTGTTAAAAGAGAAGAGAGCCCATTGGTGCTGGTCAGTGGAGCTCCAAGATGGAAATTCGTGCCTGAAGAGTTTGGCATTGGCTACTGAAAGACTTTCTGCTGTGTATGATTGAGTAAGAGGAAGCAGAGATGAATTTGACTCATTTCCAGCCCCAATCATTCCCATAACATGGAATATATCAGGGCAGATTTGAAGCCTGGGAAGGCTGCTTTTTGTCTAAAAGACAACACTGGAGGTGGCCGTGCTTTTAACCATGCAAATATAATGAAGCTTCCAACTTAGTTATGGCTTACTTAACCTAAAGTAAATGGGAAAGCCAGGCAGTGATGTCTGTGCCTTTTGACTGAATAGAATCTAATGAATTTCCTTTTACAAAGTGCATTCCATGTTGCCTTTATTTACTGATTTCTCAGTTAATCATCAGTTTTCATCCTTTTTCAACGACTCAGACATAGTCGCTGAAACTTCTAATTCAAGGTGATAGACTGGGTTCGTATTTTTATATCCTGTCCCTCCATCTGCCTCCAAAGGAAGGTAAATGGAGCCATTCATTTATTCATTGCTACTGCATCAGGCACAGTTCTGGGTAAAGGTATTACAGCAGTGGGTAAGACAGATAAAGACTGGTCTCACAATACTTGAACATTCTAGATTGGCAGAGGTAGACAATAGACAAAATAGGAGCCTTAAATTACTAAGAGTATGATAGGGAATACAATCAAAGTGAAAATAGGATAATTTAATAGAAAGTAAATCGGAGGCTGGCTTAGACTGGATGGTCAGGGACATTTAAGCTAAGACCTCAAAGACAAGCAAGAACTAGCCCTGCAAAATAGCAGGAAACAGCTAGGGCAAAAGCATTAAAATGAGAACGTGCTGGACATTTTTAAGAATTAGAAAGTATGCCAGTGTGATTGAACATGGTGAGAGAGGGGAAGAAGGGAATGGAGTCAGGGGATGGAGTCAGGGAGAAAGATCATGGTAGATCACACTGAGCCTGGTAGGAATCCCCGGTAAGAAGTAGGCGCAGATTGTATAGGAGGATGGGCCATGGAGACCACAGAAAGTGGGGACCAGATAGCACAGGGCCATGGCCTGTGGTTAGAAGTTTGAATTTTATTCTAAGAAAACTGAGAAGTCCTTAGAGCATTTTAATCTAGGCCTGAAATAACCTTTTTTGTGCTTTTTACAAGGGCAGTCTGTGTAGAAGAATCCCAAGTATTTATTTGCCTTCAAGGAGGTACAACATAACTCCGTAGCCCTTGAGTGTGCACTGCACATAATGACTTCCTTCCAAAGAGTACAGTATGGAAAGGAAAGGGAAAATAATTTCACAGTGGAGAAACCTGCAGCCAGGTCATCAAGGTCAACATCAACAGTGATAAGTCATGTTGATATGATGTAATGAGAATGATACTGTACCTCTGTGGTCTTCCTCCCCAAAATCCATAACCTCAGTCTAGTCATGAGAAAATCATCAGACAAATCCCAATGGAGGAACATTCTACAAAATACCTGACCCATACTCCTCAGGGTCATCAAAAATAAGGAAAGTCTGAGAAACTAACACAGCTGAGAAGAGCCTAAGGAGACTTGATGACTACATGTAATGTGGGATCCTGGCACATTTTTACATTAGGTAAAAACTAAGGGAGTCTTAGTAAAGTGTGGGCTTTAGCTAATAATAATGTACCAGTATTGGTTCCTTAGTTTTGACAAATGTACCATGTGAATATAAAATGTTAGTAATAGAGGAAACTGGATGTGGGAACTTTCTGCACTATCTTCACAATTTTTCTGTAAATCTAAAACTATTCTAGAACTAAAACTTTATTTTAAAAAACACTCTGGCTGCCATGTGTAAAACTGGATTCTAGGACACAAAGGCAGCAGGTTCAAATTCTAATACCCCTGTGTCCTTGAAAACCAGATTCTCTCTATTTTAAAAAGGAATTGCAAACACCTGTAATCCTAGCACTCTGGGAGGCCAAGGCAGGAGGATCACTTGAGCTCAAGAGTTCAAGACCAGCCTGGGCAAGAGTCAGACCCCCATCTCTACTAAAAATAGTAAAAATTAGCTGGGTGTGGTGGTACACAACTGTAGTCCCAGCTACTGGGAGGCTGAGGCAGGAGGATCACCTAAGTCCACAAGTTTGAGGTTGCTGTGAGCTAGGCTGATACCACAGCACTCTAGCCCGGGTGACAGAGTGAGACTCAGTCTCAAAACAAAAAAAAAAAAGAGGAATTGCAGATATAAGATAGAAAAGTTCATACTAATACTGCCAATTCAAATGCAGG
Organism: Propithecus coquereli; assembly: GCF_000956105.1. NCBI lineage: Eukaryota > Metazoa > Chordata > Mammalia > Primates > Indriidae > Propithecus > Propithecus coquereli. The sequence continues at coordinate 1,065,235 of NW_012140080.1, forward strand.
ACTACAGAGCTTTTACACAATCTGCTCCACTGCAGGCTGATTGCAGGATTGTTCTCACAAAAATAAATGGTTACAGGGCAAAGGCTTCCGAATCCTGGCATTTTTAAAGCCCCCAGAATAAGTGCCAGCTCCATGCCTGATCACCCTAAAAGGAAGCATGCCAATTAAAAACTTGCCTTGTATTAAGTTCTTAATCAATGTCAAGTCCTCATCCTTAAAAATGAATGGATAGCCACTTTGAGACATCTAAGGAAAAAACCTTCAACATGGAAAAAAAAGACCAAGAAAAGCATAGGGAACATATAATTCAAGAAACAAAAGAGAACTTAAAGGAAAATAAATTAATTATTATCCTCAGAGATATATGAGAAGATATTGCATCGCTAAAACATAACAGAATGCTATGAAAAACTCTAATATAAAGAACTCTTGGGTATAAAAAATATAATCATTGAAATAAAGAGTTAAGTAAAGGGGTTCAAAAATCAATTTAGAATGATCTCCCAGAAAGAAGTATACAAAAAAAAGATGGAAAATATAACAAAAATAGATATAAGCTACAGGTTATCAGTCTAGAGGATCTGACATCAGACAAGTAAGAGACCAAAAAGAGAAGAGAGGAAACAGGAGAGAAAACTATCAAATGAGAAATGCAAGAGAATGTCCAGGCTTTAAAGGATTAGGGGTGCTCATATTTAGAGACTTTACCAAGTGACCAGACCAATAAAATAAAAACATTCACAGCGAATTGTAGAATCTCAGAATTCTGAGTTTAAGGAAAAGACTGAAATTCTTCCCAGAGAGAAGCTTCCATAGGTCTTGGACAAAGCAAAAAAATCACACTGGTCTCAGGGTGTCTCATCCAGTTGGAAGACAATGAAGAAAAGGCCTCCACATTTCTGACAGAAAATAATTTTCACCTACAATTATTAATATATAGACCTGGCCAAGCTATCAATCAAGTGGGAGAATAGAATAAATAATTTTTAAACCTATAAAGCCTTGGAAATTTATATCCCACCCTACTTATAGGAAGTTGCTTGTCACACTCCAGAGCAAAAATGAAAGAAAGGGAATCCCGGAGGGAGGAGGCTGCACGGAAGCCTCAAGTGTGCTCAGTGTTGCCACGAGAAACAAAACACAGAAGCAAGGATTTATAACTACAGAATGGCAAGATATTCTGATCCCAGAACTCAATATCAAATCCAGATAACATGGGTTGGAACACCCTGCTTCCCTCCTATAAATGGCAAGAAGGCAGAAAGCCTGCAGTTCTAGGGTCCCCCGACCTTAATACTCCTGGATGCTGGGGCCACTGAACTTTACATTTTTATGAAAAACAAGGGAAGCTCTGAGGTAGCAGAGGAGGTTGAGTTCACTTATACCATTACAGATCATTCATCTCATGGGCAGCCTTTGAAAGGATACTAAACTGAAGTCAGTGCAATCTGGTCCAATTCCAAGTTGTCATCTTCTATTCCTTGCACCTGGACTGGTCTTTGTGGTCTGTCCTGGCTCACATGGGATCCAGACTACAGTGGATCCAACCCAGGGGGCTGATGAGGAGAGATCCTAATGAGGCAACCGTGCAGCAAGGCTAAAGAACAAGCAGTCCACTTTGTAACAGGAGGATAAAGAGCTCTAGGAAGAAAGAGGCTTGGGGGAAATTAATATCCAAGGGATTTAATAATGTCCTTGGGAATGCAGAATTTCTTAAGAAGATGATAAAGCAGACACTCCAAAAAACAAAAAGGAGTTGGATGGGGGTGAAAAAATGGTGCATTAATAATACATAACATTTATGGAGCATTAACTGCAGACCAGGCACTATTCTAAGCACTTCATGATTTTTAGCTCTCTAATCCTCATAACAATTCGAGATTGGTATGATTATTATCCTCATTTTATAGATGATGAAACTGAGACGCAGAGAGGATTAAAAAGAGCTTGCCAAAGGTCCACAGTTAGTGGGTGGCAGAGCCAAGATCAAACCCTGGCAGTCTGGCTCCTTCCAGCCCCTGAGCTATGAAATACTGCCTGAGCCAGGAAACACAAGCATCGTACACTACCTGGCTGTGCTGTGAGCAATATTTATTGAAACACAACAATGAAAGCACTGTTTATTGATTTTCATCTTTTAGTATAAATGTAACTCCCCAAATCATTTTATTTCCAAACATGAATGTTCTGGCAATGAAAAATTCAAGGGCAAGTGGCAAAGGTGGGAAATGGAAAAATAGAAGAGGTAAGGGAAAAGGGAGGGGTGCTGACATCATCATTGTACAAAATAGGGAGTCGAGAGATACTGTCTATAATTTGTCACACATCTGCTGCAACTCTACAGCCCTAATGCCAGCCCCACGAGAGCAGAGACCTTGTTCAGTGTGTTTGCTGCTATATTCCCAGCCCCTGCAGGGGTACAAGGCACATATCAGGCACTCGATAGGTATTTGTGGAATGATGAATAAATGAAGGAGTGAATGAATAAATGAAATAGAAGGAGCAATAGTGTTTAAATGTATAAAGGTAACCAAGTGAAGAAATACAAATTCTGAAAGAATTTTATTAAGAGGGGCTATGGGAGGTGTGAACAACACAAGTCATCTAAATACTCCTCTATCACAGCAGCAAGTCGATAAACAGCATCTGTATTTGATAAATTAGGAAATAGTGATATAGGCATACAGTCATCCCTCAGTATCCACAGGGGATTGTTTCCAGAACCCTCATGGATGCCAAAATCCAAGGATGCTCAAGTCCCTTATCTAAAATGTCTGTGAAGTATAAATAAAATGTATATAAAATGTTATATCAAATGTATTTGCATATAACCTACGCACATCCTCCGTATACTTTAAATCACCTGTACATTATTTATAATATCTAATACAGTGTAAATACTCTGTAAACAGTTGTCATGCTGTACTTTTATTGTTGTATTTTTACTTTTTATCATTTTTTCCTGAATATTTTTAATTCATGGTTGATCAAATTTGTGAATGCAAAACCACAGATAAGGAGGGCTGACTATATTATTCAGAAAAAAATAAAGATGACTACAAAAAGAACTAAAAGCAAGAAAATCAAAATTGTTAATCGTGACTGTGTTTGGATATAGGATGGGGATGTTGACAGGTGGAGCAGGGACTACTGATTTTCATCGTAAGCCCATCCAGATTCTTTTTTCTCCATGTGCATGCATTATTCTGGTTTAAAGTAAAATATAAAAACAAATATAACTATAATATTTGGGACTTCTGCAGTATTTTTCCGTATTAGTTTGACTTTAATCAATCACTTCTATAAAACTTGTCAGGTAACTAAAGAAGATGTAGCCTTTTTCCTGTCCAAAATCAATCCTATAACCAACCCTCTTACTCTGGTAATATCACCGTCGATTAACCTCTGTCTCTCATCTTCCAGTTCTTTATAAAATATGCTCAAAACTCTATTCTAAAAACAAAAAGGTAAAAACCCTCTCCCTGCACCCCCTTCCCCCTACCTCCTGCCCTAAATTGTCTTTTCCTTCAGAGCTTGGCTTGCAAAGTATTAATAATTACACTCATTGTTTCGACTTCCTCACCTTCCATCATGCTCTCATCAACCTTTCATTGTCTATGTTGGGCCTAATTTGCTTCCATGAAAGTTTCCAGACCTTTAATTGCCAAATCCAGAGCACAGCTCTGAATCCTCCCACCCCCTTTTTTTTCTTCCTACGTCTATGGAACATTTGCTGCCATGAGCCCCAGTCTCCACTCGCTGTTCTGTGGGTTTTGTGTTCTCCATGTTCTCCCTCTGGGCATTGTCATCTTTTCTCATGGGGTCCATGGTCCTGCTTGTACAGTGGTGGCATTCCTACATCTGCAACTCTATCTCCCTGACCTGTCCCCATAAACAGGTCAACTTAGTTTCTTATCTACTTACAAATCTAAGTTTCCCTTGCACATTTCAGTTCTAGAAGATAGGCTTCAAGGCGGTTGTGTCCTTAAAGCTCTCTTGCCTTGGAACTGCTCCCACTCCCAACCTTCACTGGTAGGTTCAGGGTGGGAAGTCATGTTGGTTCAAGTGACCCAGCCCTGTGGCCACAGCTGATAGGACCAAGGACAGACACTAGACCCAATATGGGCTAATCAGATTCCTCTCCTAAGAATGGTGCCATAATAAGGCAAAGCCTGAGGCTGGCACAAGTTTAAATTATGAGCAAACTGTGAAGTGACATCTAGGGGTTGCTTAAAAGTTAGGAACAGGGATTCTAGAACCAAACTGCCAAGGTTCTTACCTCAGCTTCACATACTAATTGTGTGCCCTTGGGAAAGTTACATTAACTCTCTTTCTCACTTTATTTGAGCTAATTTAATTGTATTTATGTTCTAGGCTCTTAAGAAAGACTTTTGATAATGAGGCTTATAGTTAGCATTTTAGGGGTTACAGTAAAGTTCTCCATCTAGGTGATTCAAAGATACCATCTAATATAAAACTTGGGGGGAAAAAATCAACTGCCAAAAAGTGAAATCATGCATCTGAGGAAATTGCAGATCTTAGGTCCTCTTCTAAGAAGCCAGTGTGGGTTTCCACAGTCATTTTCTTCATCTGTCGAATGGTGATATTACCCTCCCAGGCTGCTTTACAGACAACTGTGGAAATGGCAAAATGTTAATAATAATAATAACAACAACAGCAACAATGAAAGCAATCATAGCAAGCTCTCCTTGTACATTTATTACGTTCCAGGCACTGTGCTAAATGCTTTCCATATAGTACTTGAGAGGATCCCTTGCACATCTGGGAAGTGAACACTGTCACCATTCCCCTTCTACAGGTGATGTGCCTGAAGCACAGGGAAGTAACTTTTCCTCAGTCACGCAGCTAGTAGGTGGTGGGCCTGAGAGGAGAACCCTGGCAGTTCCGGTCTGAAATCTTTGCTCTTAACTCTTAAATACCCCAACAACAAAGCAACTCACAGTTTATGATAAATTCCCCCAAAGAGTAGAACACATAGCCTCAGGGTGCTGTTTTGGAGACATGGGTCTTACTCTTAATCTGGAACAGACTTTCTGAAAAACAGAAAGTGATAAAATTACTTAAAAGCTTAAACATGTGTTAATGGCCATGAGGAAGATCTTAGAAAAATGTGAATAAATCCATCCCTACATCTGCAAGATATATATAACATGCTATGTTATATATATGCTCTATATCCATCTCTATATCTTGCATAATGACCATCCCTACATTGAAATAATACTGCATATCTACACACCACAGATCTATATACTGTACACACACACACACACACACACACACACACACACACACACACACTATTATTACCAAAAACTCCACACTTGTCCATGAGCCCCAATCAGAAGAATGAGGACAAGTGGTTTAGGGAGGAGGAAAGAGAAGTTGCCAGCAAAGAAGGAAAAATGGTAGACCTTCTCAAAATCCAAATTTTCCTGAACATTCGCAGAAATACAGAGCTTTTAAAGGATGGATTCTCAGCTTCAAGAAATTACTGTTTAACTACAGTTGATTCTGATCATCCCATCTCTAATGAAGACAATCTGGTGACCTCCACCCAGCACCTCCCTTTACCAGGTTGGGCTGGGCCATCTCCTGTTGCACAAATAAACAAAAGAGTTACCCTGCCCCTCCCAACTACTGGCCTGAGGCAGGGATGTGGGCTTTAGTTCTCAAAAAGGAGTGGAGGATGTTACAAAGAGACAGAAAATACTTTTACCATTTTTTCCAGGCCATTTCCTCTGTTACATATTCCCCACTCTCAATATTTCCCTTCCATATGTCAATGGAAGAGAAGCCAAACTCTGTAAAATAATTTTAAGGAGATTTATTCTGAGCCAAATTTGAGGACCATGGCCTGGAGCCATGCCCAAGAATCCTTGAGCAAGTGGACTCTCTGTGGTTGGGTTATGGTTTGGTTTTATACACTTCAGGGAGAGAGGGATTACAGGTAAAGTCATAAATCAATACATGGAAGGCTTACATTGGTTTGGCCTGAAAAGGGGGAGGTGTGCTTACAGGTTATAGGTGGGTTTAAAGAGTCTTTGATTTGTAATTGGTTAAAGACATGAAGCTTTGTCTAAAGCTTTGAAATGTTTCAACATAAGGAGCTGCTAATAAGAGACAAGCCAGGGACATATATTTGTTGTGTAAATTGAGGACCTGCAGGTTTGTTTTCATAGCCCTAGCCCTGTTAATGGGTTACAAAGGATATCTCCAAGAAGGGAGGAGGCATGATGAGGCATGTCTGACCTCCCTCCTCTTGGCAGGCAATGTAGTTTTAGGATATCTCCTTGACCAAGAGGGAGTCCATTCAGTCAGCTGGTGGTGGGGTGGGGCCGGGAGCCTTAAGATTTTATTTGAGTTCACACATATCTATGTGAGGAGGGGTGACTACTCTGTTACACTATGTTAATAGGCAGTCAGCGGTATCTTTAAATCCCAAGATAAGTTGATGTATTAGAGCACTGGCTAAGCTGACAGAAAAACGAAACATCAAAATATAGAAAAGAAGCCTGGGCGCGGTGGCTCACGCCTGTAATCCTAGCACTCTGGGAGGCCGAGGCGGTTGGATCACTCAAGGTCAGGAGTTCGAGACCAGCCTGAACAAGAGCGAGACTCTGTCTCTACT
>NW_012140080.1:1072041-1089097 GCF_000956105.1 Propithecus coquereli
AAAAAAAAAAAAAAAATATAGAAAAGAGAATTTCACTCTCACATGAACATTCAAATATATGTGGTGCAGATCTGGTAGGAATGCTCTGCTTGACTGGGCTGTGTTCTGTCTGCCAGCCCCCCAACATGTGGCTTCCATTCCTGGGTTGAAGTGGCCATTGCTTCCACCTTTACCATCTTCCAAGCAGCAGGAATGAGGAAAGGAAGTAGGAATACATAGCCAGTATTTTTAAGGGTAAGACACGGTAGTGGAGTACTTCAATTCTACTCCCAGCCTATTGGTCCAAATAGTCACATGACTACATCTAGTGGCAAAGGAGGCTGGGAAATGTAGTCTTTGGATGGATGGCCACATGCCAAAAGAAAAAGATTTGGGGGAACATTTAGGAATCGATAACAGTATAATTATTTTATTTTCTGATCTCCTAATGATAACGACAAGACTCCTTTCTCTTATTTAATTCCTTTAATGATAAGCTTAGGGAAGAAATTATGTTGATTTTAAAGTAGTTCAGACACATGAAAATGGCATAGTGATGTATAAAGGCTTAGAGTTTTTATCTTTCTCAGAGGACCTTTAAGTGGAGATTATTGTTGGGTGCATTTCTGCCATGCCATGATTTTTGTCTTTCTCTGGCTGCTGTTCTTCTCTGCATCCAGAATTCCTGGCTCTTCTCTTCCCCAGGGCTATCCTGCCAGTTGGCTGGAGGGAGAAGCAGCAGACAGCTCCACAAGAAAATCTCAGAAGTTTACACAATGTTTTGATTGGTTTGGAAAGTATTTATTCCTTCTTTTCATTTCTTCACAACAGATCTCTTTTTTCCCATTCTGCTAATTTCTCATTGGACATCTCATAATTCTCTTTAGTTTTATTTTCATCTTTAGGCTGTCTGTTGTTTCTCTACCTCCATTTTCATGAGTTCAATCACTCAATCATTTGGAGCTGCCTTCTTTTTTTTTTTTTTCATTTTTCTCATTCCCTCATCCATTCTTTCTGCATACTTATTCATTCATTATCCATTTTCCCACAGCTTTGGTTGCCATGATTAATTTTATTAATATTCCTTTCCATTTTCTCATTTCCTTGGCTATAAAATGAACATCTCTAATTGTGTAATTTTTCCTCTCATTCAGTTCTTTATTTCCCACTCATTTGTTATATTTCCTCATGCCTTGTCCATTCTTCATCTCATTTTACTCACTACTTCATTCCTTCTGTGTCACCTTCCTCCCATTTCCTTATCCCTGCAATTAATCCTCATGTGCTTTTTGCTGTTTTCTCATTTTATGCTTTCTCTCCCCCTAATCTTGAGCTTAAATTTCTTCTACATCTACATTTGGCATTCTATTATCCATTCTCTTAGCTTTTCATTCACCTCATCTGGAGTATAAGTTACTCTTTTAAAAAAACTGGGTTGAAATTTATTTACCCAAAGAAGTGTTATGTTTCAAGACAGATTCTGAAAAGCTAAGGCTAAACCTTCATTCACAAATACTGCTCAAAATATTTGGAAGCCCTTATGTGAAAATGTTGCCAAAGATCTTTACAAGGCATATTCACAATCATTTTCGAAACTTTATGTTCCTACCTAATTTTTGTCTCCAAATAATGTTTGTCAATTTGATAATCCACCTATATACCAAAATGTATTCTTCAAATTACTATTGAATATCTATAAAATTGCATGTCTATCATCAAATGTTGACAATGGACTACCAGAAAATTATATCAAAATGATGCATATGAAGGAAAGTCCAAAATTGGACCACTAAAAAATATTTGAGCACTGGCAGTATGATTGGAATACAGCTACAGCATCCTATGATGACTGCTCTAAAGAGATCAGCACTCTTTGGTTGGTGTACACTAAAGCAATATGATAGCTTAATAAATGTTCCTTTTTTTTCCCTTTCTAATGCTTTTTACAAAATCAATCAGACTTACTTCTTTCACTCAAAATTTAATTTGCTTTTCCCATTTCTTTATGGCTTTTGATTTTCAGTGTAAATTAATTTGTGTTGTTTTCTATTTTCAAAGGAATGGGAGAAACCTGTGAATTTAAAAGCACATGAGAAAATTCAGATAGTAAATACAGAAATAAGACAATTAAAAGAGACATCAATTTCTTTTTCTTGCTCCCTATTAATTCTACGGCTTCCATGAACCAAATATTTGATTTCTCTTTTTGATAATTTTTCATTTATCAATCTCACGGTTTTCAAATCCATACCTTCAGCCCAGACCTATCTCCTGAACTCAAGACCTACACAAGGAGACACTGATATTCTCAAATCATGTTCCCTGAAGATTTTCAAAAACTCGCAGATGCATAAAATGTTACTGCAGGGTATTATTTTCCCTTACCACAATATGTAGAGAGCAACAAAGTAGGTTGAAATATAGGTGCCAGGAAGTAGATCAATCTTGATCACTGGTAAAACAGCCCATTCTTATATATTGGCCTAACCACATAAGAAACTCAAACCCTTTCCAAGTCAGTTATGAAGATTTGAAATCCACTGCAGCTTTCCCCCGGCATGTGCTCCACGGAACTATATTCTAGGTTGTTATTATATGGAAAAAAGGGAGGTAAGTTCTAGGGCCCAAGAAGCTGGAGAATTAAATATTTTTCTTTGGGAAGGAGACTTTTTAGAGCTTTTAACATTGCAACTATTCAAGAGGGCTATAATATTTTTTCTTTCTATTACGAAGAATATAGGTCACACATATATATAAATTCTTCATCTCATTTTCTGTTTGCGGTATCTCCTCTTTTGTCCAACTCCACATCATCTCATCCATTCTAAACCTCCTATGTGTTTCATTTTCTGCCTTTTTCTCACCGCTTATTTTGCTTATTTTATTTCTATTATATCACTTTTATTTGTTATCTTGTCTTAGTTTTCTGTCTATATGCCGCTTTGGTTTCCCAGTTTCCTGATTTCTTCTTTTCTATTTTGAATCAATTCTCCCTCGTATTGTCTCAACCCTGTGCATGTTCCTCTGCTCTCATGAAGAATTTGAGAGCAGAGAGGCAGCTTCTGGGGCAACCTGCCCTGCCAGAGCATCCTGTCTCAGTCAGAGCTCATTTTCTCTCTCCTCCCAGATCTGCACCTGCAGCAGTCCGGGAAAACATAAAGCCAGTTATGACCAAGAGGCCCAAGGACAGCTGTTGATCCTGAAAATGGTTTTAATTTGTTTCTGTCTCATTAGCTTAATGCTGATGCTGGTTCCAACCCCCCACCCCGCCCCCAGCTGCTGACCAAGCTCAGTGATTTTCTTTTTAACTTGACCTGCAGCTTATCAGGTCCAAAGATGAAGCTGACAGCTCAGGCAGCCTTCCCTTCATGACCCTGGTCCTTTGTGTCTGCTCCCCAAGGACTTTCATTCATCTCTGGGCGTACAGTAATTAAAAGCTAGAGGGGAGACTGTCCTCATTGGCATGACAGGCAAAATCCCATAAATAAATGCTTACAGTGCAGGAACCACCTTATAAGTGTAGGGCTTGCTTTGATGACCAGGCTAGGAGAATTATCCACCTGACACAGGCCACTGTGAATAGGAGTCCAGAGGCTGAATCGTCATAAATTGCTTTCAAAATTGACCCCAGAAGGCGATCCATAACTAAGAAAGACACAAAGCTTAAAGAAATGTTTTTCTTTTCAGTAAATGATTTAAGTTGCCACATTTGAAAAACGGAGGCTTAGGTTTGAAATTGATCAAGTTAAGAATCCATTCAGGCAGAGCGCAGCAGGTAAATCTCTAAGACAAATAATAGTGCTGTCTCCTGGTCTGAATCTCAATTTCTTGGCATTTCAATGTGCAATGTGAACTTCACCTCATTTGTATTTACTTCATTTAATGATCTCAGTGTCCCTAGGCAGTGAGCAGTGGCGATCTAGGAGAGCTAGCTGAGTTGGGAGATACGTGGGTAGTTCTGCGTGGGCCCCGTATGCCTGGTATTCTATGTTGAGAGCCTGATCACTTCTGGGCTGATATGTCCATGTGGGTTTCATGAAGGGACTCAGCTCTTGCTCAGAGATCGATGAGATTGTTTAGACCTATGTGGTGGTTAATTTTAGGTGTTGACTGGATTGAGGAATACCTAGAAATCTGGTAAGGAATTATTTCAGGTGTGTCTGTGAAGGTGTTTCAAGAGGATATTGACATGTAAGTCTGTGTGGACTAGGTGGGGAAGATTTGCCCTTCCTGGGGGCAGGCACCATCCAGTCTGCTAGGGCAGGGGGTCCTCAACCTATGGTGAGTTGTATAATCATTTCATTGTATATTACAGTGTGATAATAATAGAAATAAAGCACACAGTAAATGTAATGCACTTGAATCATCCCGAAACCATCCCCCCCTCCAGTCCGTGGAAAATTGTCTTCCATAAAAATAGTCCCTGATACCAAAAAAGTTGGGGACTGCTGTGCTAGGGAGTCTGGAGAAATCAAAAACAGAGAAAAGGTGAATGTGTCTATTTGCTGGAGCTGTGATACATTTTTCCTCTCCTGTCCCAGGATGACTCCAGGCTCCCTGCCCTTTGGACTCCAGGACTTACACCGGAAGCCCCCAGATTGTCAGGCCTCAGACCTCAGACCTGAAGCTTCTACCATCGGCTTCCCTGTTTCTGAGGCCTTCAGACCTGGTCTGAGCCATGCCACCAGCATCCCAGCATCTCAGCATCTCCAGCTTGCAGACGGGCTGTTGTGGGACTTCTTGGCCTCCATAATCGTGAGCCGATCTCCTAATAAATCCCCTCTCACGTATCTATATACATCCTATTGATTCTGTCTCTCTGGAGAACCCTGACTAATACTACCTAATTGAGATGAAGCAAACCTACAATTTTGACATTCCCTCCCTGCTCCAGAGCCCCTACGGGTCACTTTCCATCACCAGGAGCCCTCTTCCTTCCCCCCGGATCCCCATCTCCCCCTGCTGACCACCTGGAAAGCATCTCATCCACTCATTCATTCAAACAGCATTTGTTGGTTGCCCACTGGGTGTCAAGAACTGGGCTGAGAGGCCTAGAGATGTGTATGTAAGGGGTTCCCCCTCACAAAAACTCACAGGCCAGGAGAGACAGAAGTGACAAACACACAGTGATCCCAGAGGAGGAGGGAACCATGGTGTTTGGGAGCCCAGAGGACAGTATTATAGGGTAGGGAAGGACAAGGTGTGAGGTCCAAGGAAGCTCTCGGAGTCTTCCCCTTCCACAGCAAATGTCTGCCTGGTGCCCAGCTCCTAGACAAGCCGTCAACGTCCTGAAGGCAGAGGTGTGTGTGCCCTGCTCACCGGGCATCCCCAGGGCCTGCCAGGCACCTGGCACAGCACCAAGCTTGCAGTGGCTTGTCATGCATACTGATGAATAAATCAATGTGGCAACTTATGTGCACCTTGAAGGATAAAAAACACTGAATTCAGTAAATGGAGAAGGGGAATAAGTTATTTATTAATTATTTTGCTTTATTTAAATTATTTACGCATTCGAGTATCTAATATAGTCACATCATTCAAAAACCAAAATAATATAAAATGAAAGACATTAGAAATCTCTCTTCTAACCCAATCCCCACCTGTCCCTCTCCCCACCCCATCATACCCCACCCTTATTATTATTCCAGTGTATCTTCATGCAAATAAAATTAAATACATATATATTTGTTTACTGTATATTGTATACACTTGCTGCTGTTTTTTTTTAATTCAACAATATATTCTGGAGCTCTTTCCCTACCATACACTGAAAATGACTCTGCTTGACAGCTGCACAGTGCTCCATTGTACAGACGTGCCTTATCTGAAAGGCCATTTTAAGCACCTGTGTTTGAGTAGAACTTTCCTCCTCCCCCACCTCCACATCAAAACTTGCCCTCAAAATACTAATTTCTTTTCAGCCATCTAATTTAATAAACCAATCATGCCAGTGCATTCAAAAGATGGAAATGTACGTTCCTATGCATACTTTGTAAAATAGGCCATTAGGACAAAATTCTTACTTCAGAGGCGTCAACTCCCAAAGGAAGTAAGGGATGAATCATCTTGGTGCAGGAACTATGTCTCCAGGTCATTCATATTCTTGAAAGGGTCCCCCCATGCTGAAGACATTGTGCGGGCTCAGTTCATTCTGGTTGAGACTTGATCCCGTGGTGATCACTGCAGGTCCTGTTGGCTGCTGCCGAAGGAGTTATTGGAGGCAGGTGGCCCGCACACTTTCTCAACAACCAGCTCTCTGTCCACAGGTGCGACCCTGCCTGGCGGGAGGGTGGGGGATGGGTGGCTTCTGGTCCATTCCATTCTAGCTGTTCCAGAATGTAATAAAGACGGTACCAATAGTCCCTTAACCTTGTTTCGTCCCTTAACTACGAACATTCTTAAAATTAAACCAGATGATTTTATAGGTAATAGCATATTCAGTTTTGCCTAACTAAATTCCTTCTAGCCAAATTGCTTGAGTGCATCATGTAAGATGTGAAACCTGAGCAGAGAATAAAGGTAACATTTTTATGGTAGTAATTATTGCTGACTTGTTTTTTGCTTTTAGCATTCTAGGCAGCTCCGCTGCTTTGTGTGACTGCCATTTTCAGTCATCTTTTATCTAGGGTTTCTCTTCTCTTAACCCTTCTTTTTTTCATTTCCACAGTTGAGGAGCTCAGGTATGTCATTCTTCTTGCAGAAGGACGTGGGCTGTGTTTGTAGGTGTGAAAACACCAGACTCTGCTGGCTGCCTGCTTGCTTTGATTGTGTTGAACGATGATTGTGTATTGCTACAAACCCGACTGGCCTCTGGCCTCCCAGCCAATGAGAGAGATGGCCCCAATGACCAAATGGACCACCCCATGCAGAAGTGGCTGAAAAGTCGATGATGGCTGGGGCAAGAGGGTACGAGCTGTAACTGTAATGAATGCCCTGCCCCAAATCAGGGGAAGTCTTGTGCCTGTTTATTCTCACTGGAGGACTGAAGTACTTGAGAAAAATAATTGTGATTTCAAATGCTGATGATAGAAACCCTCTTAAGGAGGACCTTTGTTGTTAGTGATCACCTATTTAGATATAAAAAATGAGGCTGCGGGGAAAATACCCCAAAGAAGAAAGCAGAGCAAAGAAAGGGCTCCCTGGCCCAGCATAGGGAAGAGAAAAGGAGGACTGGGCTGCCCGTGGGAGGCTGAGCAGCAGGGCAGGAGGCAGGAGATGGGAGAGAGAGAGACGGGGCCAGCCAAGTGTTCCTGGGGGCGGGAATGTTTGGAGAATGTCTAACAATTCAGTTGTAAGTTATTTTCTGGGCTGTGACTCCTCTCTGTTGCATGTCCCAAAACCTCCAATAAAATCTGCTGCAAACACAGCCTGTGTCTATGGTACTGTGGGGTGGGGGGGCGCGGTGGCTGGTGACATGAGGTGCTGGGGTATGAAGCAGAAGCCCTCACACAGCTGTGGAAACACAGACCTTAGGCTGAGGCTGTGGTGGCAGGAAGCAGTCTGACCGGCTGTGAAACAGAGATACACACGCCCTCTGAGGATGTCCAGGGGTGTTTGGCGGGGCTCTGTATTTCTCACTTGACATTGGCTGGTGGCTCAAGCCATGTAGTTCAATATTACAGAAAAAAGTAACCCCATAAATATGGAAGAACACGAAAACCCAGGTTGCTGACATCTCACTCAGTAACAAGCATAATTGAGATTAATTTATATAAATTTTCAAAGAAAAGAATAGTGAGATGCCCTGGGTCCAAGTAATAAAAATTTTTCCTGAGTATATATGTCAACAAGAAAATGTAGCAGGATAAGAGTGCCACAATCTTGGAAGGGCAAGAAATAAAACTTTATTTAAAAAAAAAAAAAGCTAAACTCAATGTCTGTTTCTGTTTGGAGTTTCCATTCTCCTCAGGCATTCAGTATACACAGGATTGCATCTGAGCTGGGAGAGAGAGGGTGAGAAGGGAAAAGTGTATATATTGACAAGGCCCCTCCGATCTTTGGACATCCATTGGACCACGCGGTTGGCAATGTCCCCCATTCCCAACCACAGGGCCCTGGCAGGTCCAGCTTGCCCTGAGCTCCTCCTATGTCCTCACAAGTTCTCAAGAATCATTTGCTGCTTCTGGGCTACCCTCAGGGATGGAAAATCCTGCAGATCTGCCTGAGACCTTCACCACCACTGGGTTACTCTTTGGTGTGTACGAAACATTGCACCCCTCCCATATCATGTTGCGCTGAGGCACAGGGAGCTCAGACCCAACACTTAAAAGTAGTCCTACCAGGGAGCAAGGCTGTGAATCTGCCGTCGTCGTCGGCTCCCACAACCCATTTGACGGTCTCTCCCCAGTGGGGAGAGAATCAGGGCCTTGAGTCTCCTATCTCAGGGACCCCCAACTTCTAAGCACACCTCTCTCCCTGCTCAGTGGTGCAATTCTGTCCACTGGGGACTCTCCAGTCTCCCTCACAGGAAGCCACACTCTTATGTTATCAGATATTTCCCTAGATATGCAGAAACTAAGCTTCTGAAACTCAAAAAGGCTGCCGTTGCACTGCTGGCACCTCCTCCCTGCAGCAAAGACCAAAGGGACAGTGTCACTGTTCGACCATCAGTGTCCAACACTGGGAGTGTACAGTGTGCTGGCAGCGTGCTTTTCGGACCACCTCAGTTTAGGGTCAAAAAGGAATGTGCTCCCAGGATACCCTGAACCAAGGAGTTTCTACAATGAAGGCATGTATAGAAAGTGTTTGCAGTTCTCTTTTACTGAGAATAAAGATGAATTTTTTTTAATTGAACTAGGAAGAATCTGACTTCTCCCAAAGTATCCCTTTCTTATGCCTTCTTTGAGTACCCAAGTGCCTTCTACTATCTTAAGAGCTTTTATTCAAATCAGAGATTCTGAATCTGAGGTTCATGAACTCCCAGAAATTGCATGCAGAACTGTTTAGGTGCCTTTTTCTGAGGTAAGCTTTCATGGCTTTTTGTTTGTTTGTTTGTTTGTCTACAAATCATAATCTACAAAGAATTTGTGACCTAAATAAGGTGAGGAATATTCCTCTCAGTCAAGGTCACAAACCTATTGCTCCTTGACGTTTGTGCTTCCCCTTGACTACACTTTGAAGCTCAGAAAATAATAAAAGGTTGGTTCAAATGAAAACTGTCATTCTGTGCACTGAATTAAAACCTTAAAAATTACAAACTTTAGCCCCAAATCCCTTCCCACAGGTTCAACTTACAATGGCACCTTACCGTTTTGAAGGAAACTGAGTATGACATCTGTCACCTCTTGATCACGAGGGCTGGCAATAAGGGTCTGCTTCTTATTGTTCCAGGTGCACGCTTGCTAAGGCAGGACATCTCATCTTCAATCACAGTGTGTGGGCAGCTGAGTTCCCATTCCGAAATCTCCATAAACTTACCTTAACATAGCTCTTTGCCCAGGATAAGGCTCTCTTGCATGCATTATATCATTTAACCTTCACCACAACTCCCAAGGAAGATATAGAGACCTTGGCCCCATTTTACAGAGGCAGAACTGAAGCATAGAGAAGATAATGACTGTTACATGGTCCTGCTGCCCCCTTCACCATCCTAATACCATCCCTCTCCCAAAGTAACCACAGTTATATTGCGTAGTTACTCTTCCAGAACTTTTTCTATGCATTTATACACATATTTGTAGAGATGCCAGTATGTATTTTTTTTTAACCAGTATGTATTTTTTAACCCATTTTTTCCTTTCTTTCTTTTCTTTCTTTCTTTTTTTCTTTCTTTCTTTCTTTCTTTCTTCTTCTTTCTTTCCTTCCTTCTTTCTTTTTTATTTATTTATTTCTTTTTTTTGGAGTAAAGAATTTTTATTTTTGTTTATTTATTTATTTTTGAGACAGAGTCTCTCTCTGCCACCCAGGCTAGAGTGCCATGGTATCAGCCTAGCTCACAGCAACCTCAAAGTCCTGGGCTCAAGGGATCCTCCTGCCTCAGCCTCCCCAGTAGCTGGAACTACAGGCAAGCACCACCACACCCAGCCAATTTTTTTCTATTTTTTGTAGAAGCAGGGGTCTTGCTCTTACTCAGGCTGGTCTCAAACCCTGACCTCAAACAATCCTCCTGCTTTGGCCTCCCAGGGTGCTATGATTACAGGCATGAGCCACCACGCCCGGCCAACCCAGTTTTTCTGACTCTGGGTTTTTATGACATGTTATCATTCTCTCAGGTACCTGAGATAATGTTTACTCTTCCGGTTGTTAGTTCAAAGTGTTCTTTCTCTTCAACAATTCTTGAGCATGTGTGTGCTTGTTTCAATAATCATTCCCAGGAAGAAAGAAAAATTCAAACAAAGGGACCTCTCTGACACAAAATGCACACATTGCAAAAGCTTTCAGAGATTATAAAAATGGATATGCTAGCTTTATATTCATTCCAAAGCTGGGAACCAGGTGAAAGGTGTGAAATACAAGTTTTATGAGATGTCTTTCACCAAGCTCAGAGGGTAACCTCTACCCTCACATAATCACAGGTGGGAGTTATTTACCCACAAAGATTTGACCAGCACCCTCCAAGTTCTACCTGTTAAAAATACATCTTTTCCCACTGCCTGGACAAGGTGCTACTCTCTCCTTCTAGCAACTCAGAAATTTATGCTTTTTAAAAACAAAGCAAAACAAAAAAGACAACACTGTCTCCAGATGGCCACTGCTGCAGAACACATATAGTGCTGGGAGGAAAAAGAGCCTCACACTCCTGTGATCTCTTCCAATGGATACATAGACTAAAGTTCTAGAATGCTCAGTCTGAAAAAGAGATGGGGAAGGGGAGCTCTGGGACTGAGGGCGGAGTCAGCATGCAGGTCCTGCAGACCTGGGTGACCTGTTCCTGAGCCTGGTGCCCTCACCACCTTACTCAGCATAGTCCCTAGAATGCTTCATCCACTGAGTGCCAAACCAATGAGGCATCCCTGTGCGATGGCCAAGCTGGAGAATATTTCATTAACCATGCTGCTCATGGAGAAGAAAAGTGGAAAAGAGAGCCCCACAACAGGAGGCTGAGGCAGAGAGGAGAACCCCGGAGGTGGAAGCCTGAAGTCCAAAAGGAATAAAAGGAGAGAAAGGAAGATACAGAGCAGCAGTGTGGGAGGAGAGGGGTGACCAGAAGGGGTATGGACAGAACAGGCCTTGGCCTGACATGGTTGGCTAGCCTCTGAGTTTGGCCCACCATGGTTAATTTTATGTGTTAACTTGGCTGCATCATGGTACCCATATACTTGGTTAAACATTATTCTGGATATTTCTGTGAGGGTGTTTCCTATGAATGAGGTTAACATTTAAACCAGTGGGCTTTGAGTAAAGCAGATTGCCCTCTATAATATATATGGGCCTCATCCACTTAGTTGAAAGCCTTCATAGAGAAATACCGACCTCTCCCAAGCAAAGAGAAAATCTGCCAACAGACTGCCCATGAGCTCAAACTGTGCTTCTTCCCTAGGTTTCCAGCCTGCTGGCCTATTCTGCAAATTTTGCAATTAACTTCCACAGTTGCATGAGCCAATTCCTTAAAATACTTTCTCCATCCCCTCAACTCTCTCTCTTCCCACTATTGGTTTTGATTCCCTAGAGAACCAGGAA
Source organism: Propithecus coquereli (assembly GCF_000956105.1). Classification (NCBI taxonomy): domain Eukaryota; kingdom Metazoa; phylum Chordata; class Mammalia; order Primates; family Indriidae; genus Propithecus; species Propithecus coquereli. The sequence continues at coordinate 1,083,640 of NW_012140080.1, forward strand.
CTTACCCTATTGGTTCTGGACAGGATAGGATAGGATAGGATAGGAACTTACCCAACATCAGTAGAATAGAATAGGAACCTATCCTATTGGTGCTGTTTCTCTGGAAAACCCTGAATAATATGGCCCCCAACAATCTCTCCCCTCCCTGTATGCCTATGCCATTCCTTATGTCAAAAGGTAGGGCTTATTTCCCCTCCCTTTGAATCTGGGCTGGCTCTGTGATTTCTTTGACCAATAAAATGTAGCAGATGTAAAATTCTGAAATTTCCTCTTTTTTTCCTCTTGGAACCCAGTTGCCACGCTTTGAGAGACTATGTGGGGGAAAATCTATGAGCTCTGAATAACAGCCTCCACTGAGACTCAATCACCATCTTGCATTTTCCAAAATCAGATGAGCCTCAGATGACTATAGCTTCAAATGACATCACATGGAGCAGAAGAACCACCCAGCTGAGCTCTGCCAACTTATGGCATCATGAGAGATAATAAAATTGGTGTTGTTTTGAACCACTAAGTTTTAGGCTGGTTGGTTACACAGCAATAGATAACCTACCTTGAAATTTGGCTCAAGGTAGACCCTTTGTCTGCTAACAGTTCAGTTGTCCTGAGTGGCTTTGTCTATGCTTACCAAGAACCCATTTGGCTTCCCAGAGAAGGGTCGGCCTTAGTTTCAAACCTAGGAGCTCCCTTCCCTAGACCTTCAGGAAGTTTCTGCCAACCATGCCAGGGCCCCAGCTAGAGACCAATTATGTTACCACACCTGTGCTTGAATTCACCAGCTAAAAACTACTCCTCCCCCAGTGCTTTTCAACAGCCAGTGATTTGTTCATTAGCAAATAAGTGCCTTGCACCCTTTATCATGTTAAGCGAAGTACTATTGTTGGGGTGGAAGCAGAAACTTTGCTAGGGAGTCATTTGCATTAACTCCACTGTTACTTTCTTGGTAGGATTCTGGCTTCAATGGCTTCTTTTCAACCTTATATTACACTGCATTGCCCTAGGTCATTATCAATCCAAACCACAGTGGAACTAGGCCAAACTGCTCATAAACTGCACTTTGTGACCTACCACAGGAATGTCTTCCCTCTTTCGAGAAGGGGATTCATTCCATTCTATTAGAAGTTTGATATTAAGACCTGGCAATAATGTTAAGACCTGTTAAAAGAATATAAGAAACTCACACAATCTCATAGTAACAGGGTCTAAAATTTATATTCTACACTCAGGTGTATAAAAAATGTAATTTATCTATTGCCTATAAATAATCTGACATTCTTTAGGCCTACCTTATTGATTAGTTGGGAGGGGGTGTTCAGATGCAAAATTTGAATTTGCCACTATTTATGGCAGCAGTCTCTTTCAGTGTAAGCCATCTTTCTTAAATGACTCAGCTTTCTCCTCCTCCTGCTCTTCTGGCAGAGGGTGAGCAAGTGTGATGGAGTGTGTACAAGGACCTGTAGCCATGTGGGGAGCTTCAGACTCTCACTGTTCTGCTGGGGAGTGAGACCTCTGGTCCAGTCCCTGGACTGATGACCATAAGGGTACGTGTGGCTTCAGACATTCACCCCAGTCATAAACTGTCCAAGCGGCTCCCCAGGACTGTCCACCTCTAGGATCCTATTTACCAAAACTCAGGGGCCTTCCAACCCTAGCAGGCCCCACACAGGGTTGCTGCCCCAACTCACCTGCTGTGATAGGGTACTACCCTGCCACACTGGTGGTGCCTGAGCACAGGTCTTCTCCTAGAGGCTCGCCACTCCTTCTCTCTCCCCAGGACAGCCAGAAGAGCATGCCACTAGCCCTTTACCCTTGGTGACTTCAGATTCCCCTACATCTGGATGTTTTTGCTATAGACCCCCTGGTGTAAGGAGATATACACATCTGAGTTCCTCCCTTCTCTCTCTGCTTGCAGTTTACCAGGGCTGGAAGGGGTGTTTTTCTACTGTTTCTTTCATAACCTGGGTCCTCTGTATGCTATAGAATAGAGTTTGGCAAACTTTTTTTTATAAAAGGCCAGGTAGTAAATATTTTAGGTTTTGTGGTCCATATGGTCTCTAGAACAGCTGCTCAACTCTGCTGTTATAGTGTAAAAACAGCCATAGACAATATATAAATGAATAAGTGTGACCATGTTCCAATAAAGCTTTGTCTGCAAAAACAGGTGGAGGGCTGGATTTGGTCTGTGGGTCACAGTTTGCCAGCCCCTGCTATAGAAGAAACCACATGATCTGAATCTTCCAGGCATAGATCTTGATAAGGGAATGTAGTGGATTAGAGATAACCACAAGTATTTTTACCTTCAAATTGTGGCTCAAACTGTGGCTACATGAATCTTTACCTTAAATCTGGTTGAGATCATGACTGCATTAACCAATGGAATACAGTAGAGGTGACAATGTGTCCATTTCTCGTTCAGTCCTTAAGAGACTGGCAGATTCTTCTTTCTGTCTTTTGGAGCACTCACTCTTGACACCCTGAACCCCACCATGTAAAAAGTCTAATTACCCTGGAAAGGCATGTGAAAAGGCCCTGAGATCATGAGGAGATGAGAGGGGTGCAGTGGAGCTCAGCCTTCCAGCCATCCCCTCCAAGGAACCAGGCATGTGAGTGAAATTGTCATAAATCGTCTAGGGAAGCCTAGCTGCCATCTGAATGCCACTGACTTTCCCCAGCCCAAGCCACATGCGGTGGAAGAATCACCCAGCTAAGCCCTGTCCACATTTGTGGTCCACAGGAATGATTGTTCTCTGAAGTCAGTAAATTTAGATAGATTGCCAGAATAGGTTATGGTTGAAAATTCTCTGGATTAATTCAAAAATATTCTCATTCCACTTAAAATCTAACAACGTCACTGAATCTCATTGTTTCCTCCTCTTAGTAAATACAAGATAAAGTTTCACCGATTGACCTCTTGTCTTACATTTTGGAGCATAAGATTAACTTTTCCTACCAAAAACTTCCAGCCAAAAGATTCTTGAAAGAAATACATGCAAATCAAATGGAATGATAAACTGTCTGGGAAATGAGAAGATTTTAGCATTGTGTTTGACAAGTATTACATTTTTACTGGCATGTAGGGGCTTGTAGCTTCCTTGACATGATTATGTAATTCCACAGGGTGGCACGCAGGACAAAATGTGTCTATTCAAGCATAGCAAGGATAAAAAAGAATTAACTGTAATATAAGACTTTTCTCCTTTCTGCTTTTGCAGATGGGCTCTTGCTTTGTGGTTGTCATCCCCTGGACTTTCCTTTTTGGTGCACAATCTGGATAATGGACAGATTTTACCAAGAAAAATAATTGCAGCGAGACTGTACTTCCCCAAGTGTTTCTGTGGGGAACACAAATTGAGGCTCTGGGGTGGGGATGGAGGTGGAGAGGGAGTAGAGGAGCAGTTGGAAGTAAGAGGAAGGCCAGGATGGGAGTGAAAGAAACAGATTGTCAGCCTCTGTTGTGAGTGGGAGACACTGTGCTGGGTGCAGGTGGGGTGAAAATTCTGTAGTGGGGAACTGGGGATAGGGAACAGATTTATGGAGGAGCAGCTGTTGCCTGTGTGGAAAATAGTGGCAGAGAGGGGAAGGGAAGATTGATACGAGGTTTTGTTAGACATCATGTTAGACCATCTTCACCTCCATCCCTTTGGTCTTTTCTAAACAAATTTGGATTGGATTTGATAAACAAATTTGATTATCACACATGCCTATTGTAAACTGAGGGGTTTTTTTTTCTTTTTTTTCAAAAATATCCTTTAGAAGAGAGGAATTATAACCAAGCCCCTAAAAAGTTTCTCAAATTATGGGCTCACTATTATTTACTGTATTTTATTTTGAGCAGCTAGGTGCTGTTTTGGAAAGGCACATTGGCCTAAAATGATCTCAATCAATGCCCATTTTGGATGATTCTGTAATCAGCTGATGGAGTCAGTAAGAAAAGAGCAAAGATAGTTAATACAGATTTAGTTGTTTATTTCTGGGATATCATCTCATAATTATAATTGGTGACATTGTCTATAGTATCCTTTTAAAGATCTTTCAAAAGCAAAATGGCACATGCTTCCCTTATGGTGTGAGATCAAACATAAACATGAACAACATGAATAAAAATAAAAACAAGTGACCTAATATTTCATAAATGGGCACTAAATCCTTGGAATGACATTTCCAGTGGTGGCATAATACATGGTGTCAAAAATGCTGTTTCTCTGACGACTTGGATGGAAATAAAGATGATGCACTCTGGAACCCTGTGGAGAATGATTCAAAAAGTGATGCTAATAATTTTTTAATGATTCTTCCTATTAGAAAAAGTAGGAGCTTTTACTTGAGATCACACAGACAAACATCTACTTCTTTCTGCTTTTCCACTGTTTCTTGCCATTGACACTGCACAAAAGCTAAGCCACACTGAGTCCCAGCTATGTGCAGGTCTCACAATATATTATTTACAGGCCATGTACAAAATACAAGAAAACATAAAATTTTGTCTAAATTTCATATATGTTTCAAGAGAATGTATTGAGTTTAGAGTCTTTGTTATTCCCCAAATACTTGTTTTTGCATTTCTTGGTATGTGTAAACAATTCCAGAAAACACTCAAGGTGAAATCTCAGACTCTCTAATCACACACACATGTGCTTCTTGAGATTGGCATACAATTTTATAATATTATTTCAACTTTCCAATGGAGAGAGTAGAAAAGAAGTTAAAACAAAAAGTTATGTAATCCTTGTGCTGATTTGGTATGAGAGATGTTATGATTAGAGGCGTCTAGTTTTCTATTGCTCCACCGTTGATCTAGAGTAGAGGCCATGAGTCGATCCGGTCAGGTCAGATCTAACCCATGGACTTGCTGGATGTGCACAGTGTTTTTGTTTCTTTAAGTTTTAGTCAATTCCCTTTAGATAAGGATTCTACAATTCACCACAATAACTACTACCCACTTACACCTTGCTTGCTTAATCATGCACTTTATTTTACTGGTAGATAATTTTTTTCTCATCTTTGATGAGATTTTATAGAAATTCATTCCATAAGTTGACCATAAACCTACAAAGCAATTCGATTATGAGTCAGTTGCTTTATCATTTCCAGATTTACTATAAGTGACCTCAGAGGAAAAGAGATATTATTTGGTTGGCTCTCCTTGTGGCCTTCTACATGTTATGCTTTAGTTTATTTATAACTTTGGACCTAACAATAATATCATTGCACCCAAGTTACCAACAATGGTATTATTATTCCCTCCCAACAAAGGCCCTGGGTGCTGTGGGAATATGACACAGAAGCTTTCATATTCAGAAACATCCAAACTGTACTCCCTAAAGGAAAAGTTTATTCCAATAATGAATAAAACCTGGCTCAGATGTCCTTATCGTAGAATGTTTTGTGCTCTTTTGGGTAGATGCCTAATAGTGCTATTGCTGGATCGAATGGTATTTCTATTTTTAGCTCTCTGAGG
>NW_012140080.1:1089927-1132200 GCF_000956105.1 Propithecus coquereli
AGCATTTTCCGCCTTTCAGCATTCATTGCATGTTTCTTTGTCCCATTTTTGTAGACTGAATAAATATTAAAAGATTATAAGAGAAGACCTTATTCTGTAAAGATCATGTCAATCTCATTAGCACCTACTTGAAATGATATTCCTGTGTGTTAGAGTTCCTTAGTAAGTCTCTTTCCATTTTTCTAGAAAAAAAATCTGGGGAGCAATAATATGTGTTTAAAAATAAAAGCCAGCTGCTCATTCACAGCTTCCCCCCACACCCCCACCCTTTTTTGCAGGGCATACAGGAAGTCAAATTTTCAGTTTTGTTTTGCTCTTTAAAAATCTACTGCAAGGCTATTTTCTGTTTAGATGGATCTGGTGCCTGGAAGTGGGTATTTTTGTGCCCTTCCTCCCTAAATAAAAGAGGTATTTATCCATTTAACACATTGTCCATTTCAGCATTTTTTAGACCAGAGGGACTAGAAAAAACATACATTTTGGAAGACTCGTGTGCTATTGCCCCAATTAATAAAACTACATTTTAAGCAAACATTTTGTTCTCGTATCTACTTTCTTTTTAGTGGTAAAATATCTAAGATAACAGATGTAGCAGGTTGATTGCAAAAATGGCCCCATTCTCTGACCCTTCCTCGTATTCAAGCTCTTTGCAAAGTGACTTTTCAGCTCCTCCCATCAAGAAGTGAATTCTATTTCCCCACTCTTGAATCTGGGCTGGTCTCATGACTCTCTTTGGCCAACATGGCAAAAGCAGTGGTGTACCAGTTCTAACCCTAGTCCTCAAGAGGCCTTGTGTACTTTACTTCCACTCTCTTGAAACCTTGTTGCTGCTTTTAGAAAATGCTGGGCTACCCTGCTGGAAGGATGAGGGACCACATGGAGCAGAGCCAGGTCACCCCAGCTAAGGCCATTCCAGACCAGGCAGCCCCCAGCCACCCTGCCAGCCAATCATAGACAGTGAGAGATATTTGCTGGAATCATCTTAGCCCAGCCCACATCAATAGGACTGCTCAGCCATCTCATAGACTTGTGAAAAATAATGAAGAGTTGTTTTTAAGCTGCTATATTTAGCAGCAGTTTGTTATGCAACAATAACTATTTGATACACTTCCTCATAAAATATGCATTTTTAAATATATGCACATGTATTACAGAAAGTATGAATTTAGATGCAATGACACCGTAGGTTGGGATTTAGTGTCAGATTCACCATGTTCAAATCCCAGCTTTATCACTCACAAAATGTGCAACAAGTTAATCTCTCTAAACTTTAGTTTCTTCATGGAAACAAAGGAAAATAGTCCATTGTAGCACTATCATAAAAATTAGAAATGATATATATAAAGTGTCTGGCAAATAGTAAGGGCACAATCAATGAAAGACACTGGTATGTTGGTGTATATGTGTATGTCTGCAACTGTGTGGCTTGTAACTAGTAAGTTTCGCCTTTCCAGGGACCCAGGGATGACAGCCAATAAGTGGCTCACTGTGAAAGTGGTCTACCTATCTGGTCCTCACAAGGAGAATGGCCTAAACCCTCCTGCCTCTAAGGAAATTTCTTTCCTAGCAATATCACAAGGTGCTTCTCCTTGGAGACCCAGATATTACCTGGCTCAGACCTTTGCCCTCCACCCCATGGCCTTCACTTCTCCTGGCCTCTGCTGTGACTCAGTGTGACTGCATTGGCCTTGGTCCGTCTCTAGCTTATTGCTGTTCTCTCATTGCTTCTCCCCTGGTCTTCAGGACTGCTGACATGCCGACATTATCACTGAGGCCGTGAGCCTGTCTTGTCACCCTCCTCATCAGTACTTTTATCAGTTCCTCATCATGGCAGCCTTTTTCTCTCTCAGCACATGGCTGGACTATGCTTCCCAGCCTCTGAGTATCTGGGGAAGCGGTGTGACTAGTTCTCAATAATGGAACTTTGATGCAGGAGTGATCGATAAATTCTGGGGGAAAACATTTACAATTGAGTGTACTTTCTCCGTACTCTCTTTTCACTCCTTGGTTCACTGTTTGGAAAGCATAGAGTGGAGGACAATTGTGGCATATGGGATGACAAAGGTACTAGAAGGAAAGAGACTGGATGCCGCTGTCATCTCCTGGAAGAGAGGCATCCAGCAGAAGGACTTGACAAGGAACATCTGCATTGGATTTCCCATGAATTAGAAATAATTTTTCATTAAGTCACTGAGATTTTAATAGCTGCTTGTTACCACAGCATCGCCTAACATATCCTGACTAATACATACTTTGCTTTAGTTTCTTAACTAAACCATTTCTTAACATGTTTTGTTTTTTTGTTTCTTAACATGCTCCTAGCATAACAGCTCTAATTTGTCTCATTGTTTCTCCCAGATCCTTTGCATCTTTAAACCTAGGCAAGTTCCCTAGAAGTTGGGTTGAAAGAAAATATAAACTAACTCAACAAAAGTTTATAGAATGCCTACTATTTGCTGGGTGGTGGGCTAGGCATAGCAGTTATGGAAATGAAACACAAAAATGATAACAGCTCAATATTACACCTCCCAGGGCTGAGTTCTGACGTCTCTACTCTGCTCCCAAGAATAAATTCCCTGCCCATTCCAGATCCTGCAGGAAGGTTTTTTTTTTTTTTTTTTTTTTGATACAGAGTCTCACTCTGTTGCCCTGGCTAGAGTGAGTGCTGTGGCGTCAGCCTAGCTCACAGCAACCTCAGACTCCTGGGCTCAAGCGATCCTTCTGCCTCAGCCTCCCGAGTAGCTGGGACTACAGGCATGCGCCACCATGCCCAGCTAATTTTTTCTATGTATTTTTAGTTGTCCGATTAATTTCTTTCTATTTTTAGTAGAGACGGGATCTCGCTCTTGCTCAGGCTGGTCTCAAACTCCTGACCTTGAGCAATCCACCCGCCTCGGCCTCCCAGAGTGCTAGGATTACAGGCATGAGCCACCGCACCCGGCCATCTGCAGGAAGTTTAAGTGACAGCCTTTTTCCCTCTACTTCTCACTCACAAGTCTCAGTCCTGAGGCTACAAGGCAGTGCCAACATATCTTGATATTTCTCCCTCCTAGAAGATCCACTGGAGCCTCCTATTAAGAAGATGCCCCACTGCCTGCTCCAACGTGCTGGGACTTCAGAGATGACTAGGAAAATAGGTAACCCCCCACAAACATCTTCACTGTTGATAGGAAATTTCAATGTCATGGCATGTTTTTCATTGTTGTTTATTTTTTTTCATAGACTCTCAAAAAGACGGATCACAAGCTTGCAAATCTACGAGTTTTGCCCTAGCATTGTGTGCAAGAAAAAATGTACCTGATGGAGATATGAAATGGTTCTTTTAAATGGGAAAATAAATAATTGACAAAATGATGCCTAGCTTTATTTTCTACTGAGAAAGATTAAACATTTAGATAAAGGAGACTTTATTTCCCTCTTTTTGGTAGAGGAAAGATGAGGTTGATTTTAAAAAATAAAAAAGGCCCTAGCCAGAAACTTACTCTAATCATAACAAATTTGCATTTCCAATTTAGCTTCATAGCCCTGAAAACATTTCTCCATCCAAAGATTTTTGTATTTCATCTGGTACTAAACAACCTGCTGCTAGATAATTAAAAAGCCACATTTGGGCGTTTTTAAGGATTTCTGTGTGTTTGTGGGATGGTTCATCAGAACTTCAGATAATATTTGCCTGTTGTACATGGTTAAAGGGAATTTTTAAAACCAGAGGTGTCTACTGAGCCCAGAAAGAATCAGAGGAGCAACAACAGCTGGATGCTATAAATGCCTCTGTATTTGAACTCATCTTTCAATCCTTTCACTAACCATAGGTAGAATAGTCAGCAAAAGGATGTTTGCCATGGAACCATCATCTGTTTCCTCGCTCTGCAGTGTGTGACAGTGAGTGAGATCCACTCGCTTTGATACTCAATGTGTTGGACGGAGATAATTAATTCCCAGCTCCTGTAAGTTAATCATTGTTTCCCCTCTTTTCCCGCTTTAATCAGGCTCCCATGGGCCATTTACTGAGCGTGCGCACAGGAGCACTCACATGCCCTTTGTTATATCGTCAAATCCCACATGCAAAAAGAATCTATTATGTTTTACAGATTTTAGATGAGTTTTAAAAACACAGTGTTCTTCACTTAACAGTAACTAAATTCTTTTAACTCCTTAATTTACAGACTAAAGATGACAGATATGGCTAATCCAGCATTGATAATACTACAACATTCAAAAAAATTCTATTTTTAAAATAGTGCCAGCTGAGTACCTTTCTTCCATGTAAACAATTCAGAAGTCCTTCAGTGGAGGAAGAACCTTGTTTTTTGATTATCCTGCAATTGGCACAAAATATTTCACTAATGAATTGGAAGCATTGCATTTTCTTTTCTCTCTGTGTCAAAATTTTTTAAAAGCAAAGTCAAAACACAAATTTTAAAAGCCTGAGCATCTCTGATGCTTAAGTACTAGAACCTAGTAGCTGACCTAGGGAAGGCCACTCGACAAAGAGCTGTTGAACTAAAATGTTTCAATGTTTGTTCCTTTGAAACGGTTGTTTTATCTTTACCCTGACTTTTATCTGTTTGGAATGTTCCTCTGGCAATTGTGCTGTTTTCTGACACATAGTTCTTTTTCCTAAGTACTAAATTACATTGCTGTTGGAGTTTTAGACTTTGAATATGCCCCATGTGGGACATTTCAAATGGTAGATGGAACTCCTGTGCCACTGAAAATTTTAAACTATATGAAAGAGAAATTTGTTTCCCTCCTTGTTTCTGTTCAACCATAATATTTTTTAATCAGTGCTGACGTGACAAATTCAACTGAAGTAAATAGATTTCTTGGTTGATTTTTTTTGTTACTGCCTTTATTTTTCTTAAGAGCATTCTGAAATTATTCCTTTGATAAAAAAGAAAGAAAACTCAGAAGGACATACCCTTTGAATTACAATTTTGATAAAGATGTAAAAAGAAAAAAGGAGAAAATGGGAAAAAAAGAAAAGGAAAGGAATTATAATAAAAGATGCTTTAATATAGATGTAGCCCCACCCCCATCCCCAATCCAGTATGACCTCATCTTAATTTGATTACATCAGCAGAGACCCTATTTCCAAATAAGGTCACATTCATTGGTTCCACAGGGACATGAATATGGGACACTATTCAACTCAGTACAGTTCCCCAAGATCCCCATCTCCTTATGTACATCCCCATATAATCCTCTCCCCTTTAATGTAGGCAGCGCCTGCAAATATGATGGGATAGTCACTTCCATAATTACATTACTTTACAGAAGACTCCATCACAGCAGACCAGAGAGTGTCTCCTGATGGCTTTGAGGAGGGACATGGCCGTGTTTTGAGAGAGCCATGTGGTTAGGACCTGAGGATGCTCTCAAGGAGTGGAGAGCAACCTTCAGCTCACAGCCAGCAAGAAAATGGGACTTTGGTCCTACAGCCACAAGGAACTGAACTCTGCCAACACCCTGAATGGGCTTAAAATGAATTTTCCCTGTGTATCTCCAGACAAGAACTCAGCCTGGTGAGACCCTGAGCAGAGGACATAGTTAAACCATCCCCTCCCATGGAATCAGCTTATAATAAATATGCATTCTGAAACTGCTTAATGTATGGTAATTAGTCGTGCAGCAATAGAAAACTAATGTGCCCTCTCAGTGTCCTTGAAGATTGGTCTGCAGATGGATCAAACAAATTACAGAGATGTGAAATTTGGAAGAGAGGCTGGAAAACTTTGAGATTTGTCTTCCCATTTAGAGCTGCTCTGAATGGTTCCTGGCCTTATCATGATTATGTACCATGAATCCTCCCAAACAATTTTTTCCCCACCCCAAGGAAGCCAAAGTTGGTGCCTGCTGTTCGCAATCAAAAGAAACTTAATTCATACAAAAATATAGAATGCAAATATTGTGAAAATGTTATCAAGTTATCTGAATGATAGTGTGAACCTAAAAAATGAAAGCTGTAATTTTTAAAGAAAGGTTTCAACTAAGAGAATTAGTAGTAAGATGTGGAGGTGATAATTGAGTATTTTATTATATGTTATTTACCAGGATACGTACGTTACATACAGATGCTCATTTAATCCTTGCAAAGACCTCATGGAATAGGTAGTTGCTGCTATCAATTTCATTTCTCATTTATAGATTTAAGAAGTGACCAAGCTGGGATTTTTACTTAGTTCTGTCTGACTCTAGAGGCTGCTTTTTAAATCACTAAGAGCAATATCGCCTCCAGCAAAATAATTAGTGCCCCATATTGGCCCTAAGCCACAACCCTGAGTTTAAGAGTCTCTTCTTCTACCACATGGAAGAAGAATAAAAATAATCTTACAGATAATGAAATAAAAGCTGGGGGAAATTTTAAAAATGATTTTCTGATAATGTCAAGACAAGTGAAAGCCATTTGTGCTTGGATAGAATCTGTCAGACTGCCTGGTCACCCACCAGGAGTGACACCATGAACCCCTCCATCTGTGGTTCAGCTCAGCATGGGTCTCTAGGGCCAAGGTTCTCAGCTGAGACTGTACATTAGACCCACCAGGCAGCTTTTAAAAATCCCAGAAGCCCTGGCCACCCCTGGGGCCAATTACATCAGAATCCTCAGGTGTAGGGCTCAGGCTTCCGTATGTTCTTCCAGTTCCTCACGGGATCCCGCTTTTCTGTCACGGCTGAGAACACTGCTCCAGGATCCACGCAGACCTCAGGCAGGAGGCCAGAAAGGCTTCTAGCCCAGCCTCTGTTTCTAGTCTGACACGCTGGCTGAAATCCAACTTGGCCGGGGACCCCTGGGCACAAAGCAGGACATCACCATTTTTCTCCAGACCCAGGCTCCATCTTGTGCATTGGCTCTAATTACAAAGACCTCCTTGTCATTGAGTCTGAGTTCCCATTTTAATAACCTGTCTCACACTCCACTTCCTACTAGTTTGGGGCTCTGCTTGTCTTGCGATTTCCCCCTGAACCAGAGCTCTATTTGCAACTTATTAAATTGCCTGGAGCCTGCAATTCATAGCCAGCTGTTCCTGAAGCCACCAACCGTTCCTACCTCAGCCTTTGCTGTACTTTGCACACTGACCACACACTCCTGTCGGTGGTCACTAGCTGCCTGACTGCATCATCCTCCTTCTTGTCTTGGAGTCTTCCCAGTCCCCGCCCTGGGCTTGCCCTAGCTGCCAGCCCCGTCCCACACTGTCAGTTCCCTGTTATCTGTCACCCCATTGCGTTTAGTGGAATCCTCTCAAGACCAAGCAGGAGCACTTACTAAAAATAAAACAGTCACTTGCTTTTAAATATTAATATATTTTATCCCCAAAATAATCTAGCAGTGCTTGAAAGTGCCTTTTAGAATATATATGTAATTGACCGTGCTTATTGCTCAGCAGATCAATAAGAGAATATATTTTATATGATTAAATATATGTTCATTCAATCAATATTCTATCTTCCAGGCATGATTCTAGGGGTGTAGGACACAAGACAGACCAGACTCCTGCTCTTTGGGGCTCACATTCTAGTTAGGGGAGACAGACGGTAAGCAGATAAAGAAAATACTATTGAAGAATTGTAGGTGCTATGGATCAAATGAAATGGGGTGAAGTGATAGAACAAGTTCAATGTGAGTAGTTAATGAAGGTAATTAATGAAGAGGTGGTATTTGGGCTAAGACATGAATAATTGAAAGATCTGGAGGAAAAGTGTTCCAGACAGAGGAACGAGCTGGACCAAAGCCCCACTCCAGACACCAGCAAGAAGACTCCCAAAGTGGGTGTGACAAGGAAAATGAAGTCAGAGAAGTCAGCAGGGTCAGATCAGGCAGCATCTCGATGCCAGTGGAAGGAGTTTGGGTTCCATACTAAGGTGGTGGGAAGCCACTGACAGGCTTTAAGCAGAGGCCTGGAGTGATCTCATCTACACTTGTAAAAGATCACTTGGGTTGCCAGGGAGAAAGCCAGTGATAAGCGGCAGGAATGAGCGCGGGGAGACCTGTGAGGGGGAAAACTGTGTCAGTCCAGATACATTTGGCGTGGCATGGACTAGTGGGGTTATAATGCAGATAGAAAGAAGTGGATGGACTCAGAATAAGTTTTGGGAGCAGAGCCGATACCAGAAAGGGTCAGAAGGGTTGGAAAGTTGTTATAGTCTGAATGTTTGTGTCTCCTCAAAATCCATGTTGAAATCCTAACCTCCCATGTGATGGAATCAGGAGGTGGGGCCTGAGGGAGGCGATTAGCTCAGGAAAGTGGGGCCCTCAGGAATGGGATTAGTGCCCTTATGAAAGGGACCCAGGAGAGCTCCCTAGTTCTCTTCCCACCATATGAGGATACGACAAGAAGTTGACAGTCTGCAATCCAAGAGGACCCTCACTAGAACTGACCATGATGACACCCTGATCTTGGACTTACAGCCTCCAGACTGTGAGAAATAAATTTATCTTGTTTCTAAGCCACTCAGTCTATGGTATTTAGTTGTAGCTGCCCAAACTGACTAAAACAGAAGTGAAGAAGCAAGATCAACCTATAAATTGGAAATTAAGAAAATAGTTAATGACAATACCTTTTACTGAGCTGGTGAAGACTGAGAGAAGAACAAATGTAGAAGAAAACAAGAGATCTGTAGACAATTTAGGTTTGAGACGCCTGCTAGATACAATTCACTATATAATCTGTTACACACTCAATATCCTGGGCAATTTTTTAAAAGATCTAAATAATGTTTGATATGGACAAAGGTCTACAACAGATTAGTCTTTCTTTCAACATCCTTTCGTTATAACGTTGCAGACAAAAAAATTAATTCCCAGCTGAGGCCACTGTGTGGGGGGCACTGTCTGTGTAGAGTTCACACACTCTCCCCATGTCTGTGCGGGTTTTCTCTGCATCCTCCGCTTTCCTCGCACAGCCCAAAGCTGTGCACGTTAGGCTAATTGGTGTGTCTACCTGGTCCCCATCTGAGTGAGTGTGGGGGTGTGTGTGAGCACACCCTAGGATGAGATGGCATCCTAGTCAGGATCTGTCCCCGCCTTGTGCCCTGAGCTACTAGGACAGGTTTGGGCCATCCATCTGCCACCCTGAACTGGAATCATCAGATAGATCATTATCTTGTTTTTATTAACCTTTCTTAACTTTATATGTAGCTCACATTTATTTCAATGTTTAATATTAGAAGTGTTTGGGGTCTTTATTTAGAAGTGTGGTGGTGTTTTTGTGACCAGAAATATGCCGTAGGAACTTAACTCTTGTTTGTATCAATTAGCCCGTGGTAAAATGGATTTCACTCTATGTCATTTCATTTAAAGTCACTGTTTCCAAGAACCTATGGACGATAGTAAGCGAGGACCTACTATACTCTAGCTGTAAAATAGTGTTGTCAATACTATCCTACTGTTACTACTTTCAACAAATTGGCAAAAAAACCTTTTGATAATTATTTGGGATTCAACACACACATTTAACCTGGCATTCATGTAACTAAGAGTCTGTTAGTGGTAACGTGAACAGAAGGAGCTGGGGAGGCCGGGAGTGGGGGGCTGGCAAATTCAAGTCCTCTCATGCTTCCTCCTGGCTGCTCATGGATACCCACCTATGGAAGGGAACTTCTGCTGAGATCTTGCTGCTTTTTCACCCTCACCCCTGATGTGACCCTGGGAATGTAGCACCCTGACACAGAAGCTCTTCCAACTCTTCGTGGCATTCACATGATAGAAGTTTTGAGTTTAAACAACTGTGGGAAGTAGATTATTGTGCTTTTTTTTGCTAAATTATTATTGTAGGAATTTTGGAAATGATAGTAAAGAAAAAAAGCACCGTTCATGATATCCTTAGCCAGGAGATAGACACCCTTGATGTTCTGATGTATTTTCTTCAACTCTTTTAAATGTGTGCATATACATATTTTGCTTTAATAAAATTGGGGGTTTACTGCTTTTTTCACTTAAGGGTATATCATATGCATTTTCCCATATCATTACTTTCCTAAAACATGATTTTTTGGCAGGGGGGATGGACAGAGTCTTGCACTGTTGCCCAAGCTAGAGTGCCATGGCGTCAGCCTAGCTCACAGCAACCTCAAGCTCCTGGGCTCAAGCGATCCTCCTGCCTCAGCCTCCCAAGTAGCTGGGACTACAGGCACGTGCCACCACACCTGGATAATTTTTTCTATTTTTAGTTGCCTGGCTAATTTCTTTCTATTTTTAGTAGAGACAGGTGTCTCCTTCTTTCTCAGGCTGGTCTTATACTCCTGACCTCAAGCACTCCTCCTGCCTAGGCCTCCCAGTATACTAGGATTACAGGTGTGAACCACCACGCCTGGCCTAAAACATGATTGTTAATGACTGCAATTATACTCATAGCCCATAATTTTCTAGCTA
Organism: Propithecus coquereli; assembly: GCF_000956105.1. Taxonomy (NCBI): domain Eukaryota; kingdom Metazoa; phylum Chordata; class Mammalia; order Primates; family Indriidae; genus Propithecus; species Propithecus coquereli. The sequence continues at coordinate 1,100,297 of NW_012140080.1, forward strand.
TCCCCTACTGACAGATATTTAGGTTCTTCTCACATTTTTGTTTGCATAAATAATGTTGTGATAATCATCCTTAAATATAAATCTTTGCTTATGTGTATGATTCATTCTTTAAATTTTTAATTAATTGTATTAATTTCTAGAAATAACTAAATAGCTAGGTCAAAAAATAAATAAGAATTTTAAGGCAAATCACCTGCCACGAAAGTTATGCTAGTAATGATGACTGTTTGACAGCAGCTTCACCACACTCATTATAGGAGTGGACATGAGAATTTATCAATTTGGAAAAAGAATAGAGAAAAAAGGCATTTTGTCTGTTTCATTTGAAGTTTTTTTTTCAGTTACAGCTTGAGTTTGAACACTTTCAGGTGTTCTTCAACTACTGTCATAAATTGGTGTGTTGATATTTTGTCTGTTGGTATATTAGGCAAAGCTTTATTGTTGACTTATGAAGGCTTTTTATATTAATAGCATAATAATAAGTGAAACTCTTTGAAAGTGATAGAGTTGTAATATTTTCCTAGTTTGTCCCCTATCTTTTAATTTTTACTTTTGTTTTTTTTTTTAAATCATACTCTTTGAGGGAATATTGCATCAAAACTACTACCAGATATTTAAGAGTCATATCTGAGATCAAATCCTGGTTCTGCCTTTTACTAGCTGTGCCCTTTCAAATTATTTAACTTCTCTAAGCCTCAGTCACCTTATTTTTAAAATTAATATAATAATACAATGTGATAGGATTGTGGTAAAGAGTTAATGAAATAATAATGATGATGAGAATTTTAACATTTGTATCAGGAATTATATACTCTTTTACATGGCTCATTTCATTTAATTCTTATTGGGAAGTCTTCTGACATTAGGTCATATTAATTATGCTAGAATATGTAAATGCAAGGCTCCAGTGAAGTTCCATGGCAAGGAAACCTGGTTAGATTTGTTTATTCCAGTGTTAGCCAAATTTATTTAATCACGGAAATTTTTTTTCATCTAGTACCATTGACATTACACAATACTGGCATTTCAAGAACAAACTTATCTTTAAGTTAAATTTTATTTTGAGATAATTGTAGATTCACATACAGTTGTAAGAAATAATACAGATAGATTTTATGTGCCCTTTTACTCAGTTCTCTCCAATGGTAACAATGTCTTGCAAAACTATAGTACAATATCACACCCAGGACATGGATATTAATACGGTCAAGATACAGAACATTCCCATCACCGTAAGGATACATTATGTTGAACTTTCATAGCCACACCACATTTCCCTTCCACCCCAACCCCTCTTTAAGCCAAACTTTTTTCCAGAGTGGCCATACCATGTTACACTCTCACCAGCAATGTATGAGTGACCTAGTCTCTCCACAATCTCAGTAGCATTTGGTGTTGTCACTATTTTTTATTTTAGACATCCTGATAGGTGTATATGGGTGTTTCATTGTGTCTTTTTGTTTGTTTGGTTTGGTTATTTATTTATTATTGATACATAAGAGCTGTACATATTTTTGAGGTACACGTGATAATTTGATACAGTCATATAATCAACTCAGAATAATTGGGATATCTTAAATATTTATCTGTTCTTTACATGAGGAACATTTGAATTAATCTCTTCTAGCTATTCTAAAATGTACAGTTGGTTAGTGTTAACTATAGTCACCCTACTGATCTATCAAACACTGGGTCTTATTTCTTTCATCTATGTATGTATTTGTACCCATCAATCAACCTCTGTTCATTATGGTTTTAATTTCCACTTCCTGATGGCTAGTGATGTTGAACATCTTTTTACGTGCTTATTTGTCATCTGTATATCTTCCTCGGTGCAATGTCTCTTCATGTCTTCTGCCAGTATTCTAATTGGACTGCTTGCTTTTTTTTTTAACTTGACTTCTTAGAGTTATTATAGATAGATATTTATTTATATATTTTAGACACTAGTTTAGATATCATGGTGGCCCCATTCTCAGAAACATCTTTATTGTCAACTAGGCAGGAAATGGTGAAAAGACAGATGCCCTCTTCTGGGGTCTCAGGAGGGAGCCACAGGCCGGTTGGGAGGCTACATCCGGTCATTGATCCAGTTCACATAATTAGCCACACAAGTGTAGGTGCCTGGCTTTTTGAGCTGCCTGCAGCCACGGCCTCAGCTGATGATGCCATAGGGGTAGGTCACGCTGTTCTTTTCACAGGCCAGGGGTCTGCCCAAATTCCCCTGGCAGGAATCAAACTTGCGGTCGAAGTGGCTGGAAAGAGCGTGTTAGGTCAGCCCCATTCCCTTTCTCCTCTCCTTCAGGGACTCTGATGATACACATGTTTTATCTTCTGTAATAGTCCCACAGATCCTGAGGCTCTGTTCATTGTTTTGCCGTCACTTGAACTTTACTGTTCAGATTGAGCAATTTCTATTCTGTGTTCCAGGTCACTGATTCTTTCCCGTCGTCTCCATTCTGCTCTTAAGCCCATTTCAACAGCATCTGAGCTTTCCGTTTGGTTATTGTATTGTTCAGTCCTAAAATTTCCATTTGGTTCTTCTGTATATCTTTTATTTCTTTGCTGAGACCATATCTTTCTGCGGAGAAGTTCTATTTTTTTATTTGTTTCAGCCGTGGTTGTAATTGCTGATTGAGGCATTTTTATAGTGGCTGATCTAAAATCTTTGTCAGATAATTTTGCCATTTCTGTCATCTTAGTGTTGTTCTTTTCATTCAGCTTGCGATCTTTTCAAAATCTAGACATTTTCATATTATGTTATAAGACACTGGTTCTTATTCACCCTTCTGTTATTGGCTGTTTCCACCCCTGCTCTAGCATGGGAATGGGGTGGGCACGGCCTCAGTACTGCCAGGTGGAGACAGAAGTCCATGTTTCCCACTCGGCTTCCACTGACAGCAAGCGGAGGAGAGGGGAGTTCCAGTTCTCCATGCGGTTTCCATTGACAGCTCTAGTTGGGGGTGGCCTCCGTATCCCTGACAATGGTGAAAGTCCTGACTTTACACCAGGCCTCCTCTGACACTATCCCAGGGAGAGGGAGAAGGTGCCTTGTTACCGCGGGGTGGGGGTGGCAGTCCAGGCTCCCACATGGTCCCCACTGGCACAGTGGGAGCTGGGAGCAGCTCACTGACAGCTGGCGGGAATGACAATCCCTGCCTCCTACTTGGCATTCTTTGACGTCACCCTCGCAGGGCATTGAAGTGCCTCATGGCAGCCTCTCGAAGGTGGGTGTCTAAGCTCCCCACACAGCCTTTGCTGGTGGGCATGGGAGAGGGGCTGTGGTGTCTGGCTGTAGTAAAGTGATTACTGTCTAAAAGTTTTTTGTCTTGCTGGGCTGTTTTTTTGACTAGAGAGAGCAGGTTTGTGTTGGGACCTTTTTTTGTCTGTGTCTGTTGGCCTTCCCAGAATGTTGGCTTCTTCATTTCCAAGTCTGGGATATATGAGCCAAAAAGAAACCCCAGGGAACTTAGCACTGTGTCATTCTTCTGGTCCCAGCCTCCCTAGCTGGTCTGCCTTTTCTCTCTACCTTTCAGAGTCTTATTTGTTTTGTATCTAATATCCAGGGGTTAAAACCCTATACTTACCAGAAGAATAAGGAATGGCACATCTGCTCCGCCTTCCCAAAAGCAGAGCCTTTCCAGGGCATGCTTTGAGAAATGCTATTTATCGTGCTCTGCCCTTGTGTTGCAAGATCTCAACAAGTTTCAAGTAATTTGTTACTCACCATTGTTAAAGTGTCAAGGCTTGAAAATGATTTACTCTTTGATAAATTAGAGCAAATGCAATTATCTCATCTACCAGTTAGTTTTTGAAGGATAATCAACCACCCCAAATTTAGTGGCTTAAACCACTTATTTAGCTCATGGCAGGTCAGAAATTTGGGCTGGGCTCTGCTGGGTGCTTTTGTTCTCGAGCGGGCTCCCTCATGTGTCTGTGGTCTGCCGTGGTCTGGCTGGGCTCTCTCAAATCTGAAACTCTGGCTGGACAACAGGGCTGACTTGGGGCTGGTGGCCATGGTCTCTCATCGTGCAGCAGGCGAGCTGGGCTTGTTCACATGGGGATCAGGGGTCTGGGAGAGAGAGCAGGAGTGAGCATGGCTCTCGAGGTCCAGGCCTGGCTCTGGTACACCACCACTTTTACCTCATTCTCATGACCAAAAAGACACAAAATTAGTCCACATTCAAAGTGTGGAGGAGATAGACTCCATATGTTGATGGGAGGAGCAGCAAAGTGACTTTGTAAAGGATGTGGATACAGGGAGCGGTGGAGAACTGTGACTAGTTTTTCAATCTACCACATTCCTGTATGTCCTAGTGTCTTCTCATTTGTGTTTTCTAACATACTTTATTGAATAGGATCAAAAAAAAAAAACAGGCTAGTCTCTGCTCATAATCACTGTTTGAAGAATGTCACAAGTGTATGAGAATCACAAGTGACAGTAGGACACAGCTGAGGGCCACTCAGGGTGGTCAACCTAAAATGCAAATCTGATCATGTCACTCATAAACTTAAGACTCTTAGATGCCTTCCAACATCTACAAAGAATTTCAAACTCTGTAGCATAACATGTAAGGCCTCCTGTGAAGTTGCCAATCTCCTTTCACCTCACACTCTGCAGTCTAATACATGGATCTGCTCACAGTTCCCATGAATCTCTGTGTCCTTCCAGATCTTGCTCTCTCTTTTGTGCTATTTCTTCTGCCTGCAGTACCCCTCCCTGCCTGCCCCTCAATGATCTCAGTCTGGCTAGTTCTCCTTCCTCCTTCCAGCCTTAGCACATGGGTCATGCCCTTCAGCTGTCTCCTCTGACTGTCCTTTCTTCATAGTCTAGATTATTGATTCCTCTCTATGTTCAATGTGCCTTGAGTATTGTGCTAATTGAGTGCTTGTCATATTATATTAAAATTGTCAGTGTGCAAGTCTGTCTTTCCCACTAGGCTCTGAGTTCTTTCAGAGTAAAAGCCCTGTCTTATTCAACCTTGTAGCTTCAGTGCCTAGCATAGTGCATACAATACTGAGTAAATAGTGTAGCAGATGCTGGTGATCCCCCTACCCACATCTCCAGAACCTTACCACTTTACTATGCCCTGGGTGTGACTTCCATCCGTTGTAGGCTCATGGCAATTCTAGTTGTCCTTGAAATAAATCACGGTGATTATTTCTTTAGGTAAATAAGGGATGGGGCAAAAATACCTTTCTATTCAAAGATAATCTAAAAAGGAAATATAGTGATTTTTGTATATGTCTCAGCCAAATTTAAAAAATAATGTATTTATAATAATTATTTATGGAATGGGGCATACTTTGGGCTTAGTGGTTAGATACTCAGCTTTGGAATCAAAGAGATGTGGGTTTAAATCTCCTTCTCATTAGACATTCAACCTAGGCAAAGGACTCAGCCTCCCGGTTTCCTCATCTGTAAGATGGAGCTACTATAAATAACTGGGTTGTTGTCGAAATTAAACAGTTTAATCTTTGCACACTGAAAAAGCACATACAAAGCTGTTATAATTGTTTTTGTTTTCAGAAAGGTTGTGGCTAGAAACTTACATATCTATACATAATCTGCAAAAAGTATTTTGGAGAAGTCATACAGTGAAAAATCAAGAGTGTGTGTTGTAAACCTAGAAAAGTGTCCTTGAGAAGAGTCATAAAAAGGTTAACTTTTTATATTTCAGGCTGTCCATGATGCAATGATCTTTGGCCCTTTCGTAAGTTAAAAGGATTGAGCTAACGGGAGCAATGATCTCTAGAAGTAGGGTTTGGTGGCGTCTCTAAAGGGGTATGTGTGTGTATTCTGTTTTTAAAACTGGAGACTTCTCTGCTAAATACTCTGTAAACAAGCTCTGTTGGATTAGCAGAACCTGCAAAAAACACAGTGGCTGAAACCAGAACCATCGGTATGCTCTGGTGTGCTGTGGTTTTCGACCCTTTCTAAAAGCCTCTTATGTAAAGCAGATTTCAGCAAAGCTGCTCTGGCTGGAGAGGGAGAGCATGCACACTCTGTTTTCCCTCAAAACAACATCCCTCCATGCGGTGGAAGAGAGCAGGGAGACCTGAGTTCCAAACCCAACGATCCCACTAACAGGCTGTGTGCCATTTTGAACAAGGACCAACCTCTCTGTACTCAGTTTCCTTGCCCATGAGATCAAGAGACACTAAGGTCTCTTCCACTGTAATACCTACGATTTTCTGAGTCTTCTTGTCAGCTTTGTCTGAAGCCCCTCCAGCCCCTCTGGGTTGTGGAAGCTCCACAGTTGGCCTCCACCTTTGGCAAAGATTGTGCCTTCTACCCTCATCCGTCCAAGAGGAGTCAGAATTTTCATGGCAACTAAATGATACTGTATCTATTGATAGTGCTGTGGATTAGATTATAGGTTGTGCTTGTCCGTATTTACATTGTGGTTTGGAAGAAACTTAAGGAAAAACGAACACTGGGAGCTACAGAGAAGGAGCTTGTGCTAAGAATGGAAGGGTCAGGATTCTGTGAATAATCACGACATTGACGACATTAAACAAACGACACGCATATACAGCTAACAATCAGAATTGATTATATTTAAATCCTTGTCTCAGACACTTTTTTGCAATAACGTGAGAACAGTGATTCTCAATTCTGAGTTAGGATTTAAGATCCCAGAAATCCCTCTACCCCCAACCCACATACATACAGAAATTTCAAATTCGATTGATGTGGGTAGGGCCTACTTTTCTGTATTTGAGGGATTCTGAAGTCAGCCAAAAATATTTCAAGAACTGATGTGCCTGTCTGCTTCTTCCTGGAGGCAGACATTTCCATGTGCCCATCAAAAGCAAATAACAAAACTGAAATCCTTTTATCATTTTACCTGACTAAATCTAGCTTTCAGCGACTGTCATTCCTCTTTCAGTATTACCTAACTCGGGCTTGGCACACAACAGACAAAGTTAATATTTATACTGTTTACAAAACTGTTCAGTAAGTACAGGAACCGTGGCACACAGAGGAGGATTTGCTGCGTGATGATCTCATTTCAATTCCCTGGTGGCAGTTCAACGATCTGTGACAGAGTTCAGGGACTTTGAACCATCAAAGCCTCAGACTTAGTGAGTCCCAGATCACAGCTCCTAATCTTCAAGAACGTGATGCAAAAAAAAAAAAAAAAAATGTTTGGAGGAGTGGGATGATATTCCTCCAGCTGAACTCGTCCCCTGGCACCTGGTGACCTTGTTTACTTGCTCTTGGAAAGGATTGGCACCCCATTAAACCACTGTGCTTCCAGCAGCTGTCCCTAAATGATTAATGTAAGCAGACAGATAAACCTTAGGTCACTCCTAAATCAGAGAACTATCTGCAAATTAATATGCAGGCTTAACCTCATTTGACTGAGATTGAAGATTTTCTCAAACTGATGTCCGTCTGACATCACTGAGGGACTAAGACTGTGCTTACTCTAAGTCATACCTCTGTCGGGGCTGATTCAATCACTCCCATGCTTAACTCAGTCAACAAACCTTGATTGCCACAATAGCCCACTTGTCATACAAGTAACACTCTTCAACAGACCCTGCAGAGTGGACTTGGAAAGCAACCTCCTGCCTTCTTCCATGCCATGAAGACAAAGAAAACCAAGTGTCGCAAATTAAGAATTTCAATGAAGGGATCTACAAATTGAATCCTGTCTGTGCTGAGTTTTCAATCAAGCTCCAAAGTTTGACATTTCTAAAATATATATTACCCTCCAATTTTGAAAGACAGAGAGCTCAATAAACGATTTGTTAAAAATATTCATTCTCTTTGCCTCAATAATTTCATTCCTGGTGCTTTATAATCTGCCTTCTTTCTCCCTTCCATGAAGGAAGGAAGGAAAGAAGGAGACATGTGACATATATAGACGTGCTTTGAACAACAGATTATTTGAGTCAAATGAGCTGTATCAACTTGATGGACTATTATAAAATTATAATTATGAACATTATAGAATAACATGAAAATATTCATGTTTACATAAAAAACAAAATACATCTGTACTATGCATTATAAATGTATTTATGTATGTGAGCTAGCAAGAAATAGGGACAATAAAAAGTTGATATTGGTAGCTATAGAATTCTGAGCACTTTTTTTGGTCTTTGAAATTTCTATCAATGCCATTACAATACATTCTGTGCAACAAAAAAGAAACAGTATCAGCTCTTTTTTGCAACAGTTCAAATGTTTTCATATAAGTATGATAAAACACTAAAGTGTTCTCTAAAGGGTATAAACTCATTCTATTCTGTGAAGGCTTGAAGCTTCTTGAAGATTTAATATATAATATATATTTAATATTTATAACATGGTTAGAATGTATATATCATTATCCGCTGTTTGATAAATGAAGTCTCAGAGGTGCTGGGACATGAATGGTTTGACCAAGGTTGTGTCATTTGTCAATGACAAGCAGGAATGGAAGGAAGAACACCATAAATCCCCAAGTCCCGAAACTAAATCCAGTTCACAATCTACACTGTATTTTTCAAAGAGCCTGGGAGAGTACCACATACTCAGTGAGAACTTGGTGAGCACTGATTTTTTTAAGTGCTAGGGACTAGTACAGTAGGAGACACTGTTAGCCTTCCCAACGCAGGCTTCACCCTTGTCTAATTCATCATATACACACAGCTGTGAGATGAATCTTGAAATAGAGCTTTCTTTCCTCCTGTCATTGCCCCGTGCAGGAACCAGTAATGGCTGCAAGTTAACAGTTCGGACTCTAGATTCTGGCTTTCAGGGCCATCCACAGCACAGCTCCACCCCACTTCAGCTAAACTTTCTGCTTAGACCTACCTGGAGTATACGTTCCTCCCTTCCAGTCCAGCCAGGCTCTCTGGCACCTTCTGTGTGGTTGGTGATCCCCTATAAGAGTTTTTAAAAATGTTGCATTTTCATTTTCATGTTAACCTAAGAGAAAGGAACATTTTTAAAAATCTGGGTTTCTTAGATGACCCCATGTAATTCAGTGCTGCTGCTCCATGTCAATGTCTGGGCTCGTGTCTGTACTTGGGATCACATTGGCATCAAGGAGAAAATCTTTAATTGCTGTGGGCTGATGTGAAAAGAACAGAGGCAGGAACAGAATGCAAGGATGATATGCTGACACTACGTGAAGGCCAGGCTCGCTGTGCACTGTTTAAGCCATGGTTTCCTGGTAGTTGGAGCAGAGCAGCAGAACAGGGGAATTGAGCCGTCACTCAGCATGCACGCGTCAATCTGCCAAAAGCTTGCGCTGTAGCATTTACCTTTGAATGACATAAGCATCGTTTGGCTATTGCACAACATCATCTGTCAAAATAAATTAACCTGTTTAAACTGAATATCACTGGTTTTGTAGCTTCGTTATCCAATTTGTAAATTTGCTTTGCTTTATAAGTGCTCTAATGACTTTGGTTATTGTTCCAGTTATTATGGCTGAGTAACAAATTACTCCCAAATTTTGCAGCTTAAAACATTTTATTATTATCTCTCGGGGTTCTAGTGGTTGACGGACTTAGCTAGGCAGTTCTGACTCTGGGTCTCTGCTAGAGTTTGGATATTTGATCCTCCAAACGTCATGTTGAAATTTGATCCTCCATATCAGACGGGGCCTACTGGGAGGCCTTTGGGTCTTAAGGGCGGGTCCCTCATGAATAGATTAATGCCTTCCTTGGTGGGGAGGTGGTGAGTTCTCACTCTGTAGTTTCCCAAAAAGCTGGTTGTTTAAAAAGAGTCTGGCACCTCCTCTCTCTCTCTTTCTCTCTCTCTCTCTTCCTCTCTCATGTGATCTGCATAAGTCAGCTCCTCTTCACCTTCCTCCATGATTGGAAGTTTCCTGAAGCCCTTGCCAGAAACAGATGCTGGTGCCATGCTTCTTGTACAGCCTGCAGAATCGTGAGCTAAATAAACCTGTTTTCTTTATAAATTAACCCAGGCTCAGGTGTTCCTTTACAACACAGAATGGACTAAGATAGTCTCACACAGTTACCGTCAGACAGTGGCCAGGACCTGAATTATGTGAAGGCTCACTCACGTATCTGATGCCAGTGCTGGGGAGACTCAAACAGCTGGGACTGGAGCATGATGGCTTCGTGGGCATGTAGTCTCCCCACATGGTCCCATGGTGGCTTTAGGGAAGTCCGAATTCACACGAAGTGGCTCACGGCTCTAAAGGCAGATAGGTAGATAGATAGATAGATCTAGGTAGTATGTAAATCAGTCAATCGATCAATCAACTGATAGATATATAGGTAGGTCACTAGCTAGATGGATGGATGGATGGATGGATGGATGACAGACTGACAGACAAGCTGTACTACATCTTCTAACTGAAACCTTTCTTACAAATTGATAAAGGGGTACAAGGTGAGAACCGTGGTAAGGGCCTAGCTAAAAACTTAGGCATGGGCCAGGCATGGTGGCTCACACCTATAATCCTAGCACTCTGGGAGGCCAAGGCAGGAGGATCACTTGAGGTCAGGAATTCTAGACCAGCCTCAGCAAGAGCAAGACCCCATCTCTACTAAAAAAAAAAAAAATAGAAAGAAATTAGCTGGGCCACTAAAAATATATAAAAAATTAGCTGGGAGTGGTGGCACACACCTGTAGTCCCAGCTACTCAGGAGGCTGAGGCAGGAGGATTGCTCGAGCCCAGGGTTTGAGGTTGCTGTGAGCTAAGCTGATGCCACAGCACTTTAGCCTGGACAACAGAGCAAGACTCTGTCTCAAAAAAAATTAAAATAAAAAAATAAAATAAAATGAAAATAAGGCACAGACCCAGCTAAAAATAATGGTAATAATTAGCCATTGTCCCCCTGTCTGCTACTGTGGAGTCACATAGCTGGTAGTCATAAAGATTCTTAGCTTTCTGCATGGTTAACATCACCTTTCCAAAACTTAGAAGTAGTTTTTGAGATATTTTCCAGGTCCTGCATTCCAGCAGATTGGCTGACCCACCCAGACGGCAGCCCATACTGAGGAACTGATTCAATTGGTCTTATGACCCCCACCCAAGAACCTGGTCAACAAAGAAGACAATTTCTACAGCCCTAAGGTTCCACCCTAAACCGAGCCAATTAGCAAACCTAATTGTCTAATCCTTCACCTGCCAAACTATCCTTAAAAACCCTGACTCCCAATTCTCAGGGAGGCAGATTTGAGAAATTACTCCTGTCTCCCCACTTAGCGCTATGCGGGATTAAACTCTTTCTCTGCTGCAAATCCTGCTGTCTCAGTGCATTGGCTTCCTCTTGGGCAGCAGGCAAATGAACCTGGTTGGGCGGCAACATAACCAAGTGTCAGGAGTCATTCAGTCTCACTTCCTCCATATTCTGCTCATTAGAAGCAAGGTACCAAGGCCAGCCCACGTTCACACGTAGGGGAATTAGACTCTACTTCTATGAAAGAAGTGTCAAAGAATTTGTAGACATGTCAAACTACCACAGTTACACAGCTCCTTCCCCTTCCTGTCTGCTAATCCAAATCCTGTCATCCTTTGCAGCTGGATTAAGTGTCCTCAGCCCCTAGAAGACACCCCTGGTTGCTCCAGACCTCGGTAATTTCTCCTTTCATAAAAATCTCACAACCTATAGTCTGTACTACAGAGGTAAACCTTTCATTGTATTCTGCCTCATTTGCTTTGTTTCTGATGATGGTAACAAAAGTAATAACAGATAATATATATACATTTATATATAATCTAATTAAATTAAAACCATTGCAACAATTCTGTCAGGGATGTCTTATTAGCCCCATTTTACAGATGAGAGTCAGGTAAGTTGAGTTAATTGCCCAAGGTCGCTTCTACTGGGCTAAAGTCTGTTTGACTCCTTCTTTGACTCCTTCTTTGACGCCTTTCTTAAGCACTCTGCTATATGCTGCTTCCCGTAATTTAAATCATATTTGTGGGTTATGACTGAGAAGCACAAAAGGTGAAAAATGGCAGAGAAAAAGGGGGAAGGAAAAACAAAAGAGATATACAAGGATAGTAATGTCAGAGAACAGACCACTGTGGCTGCTTCAAGGGGCCCCAGCACCCCGGTTACTCCCTCCCTCCCACCCCTGAAACCCTGTCAATTTCTCCACCTTTGAAGCAGAAATCATAAAATGTGCCTGCATCCACACTGACATTTGGAGGACAAAGACACTTTGCAAATGTAAATGCCAAATATGCACAGTAACCACTCAGAGATGAAAGGTGAGCAGGGAAGCCGAACTCGCTGGCTGAAGTGCCTAACACTGATTTATCGTTAAGTTCAGGCAGACCATAAACCTGACACCCATTCGAGTGCCCATACAGTATGGCCTATCACTCATCGCATTTGGTACTATCAATTTAATGTCCTCATTTAAATACCTCTCTGAAAGAGGATCTCTGGAAATGGGACAGATCTTCAGTGCTCTCCTCAGGAAGTGAATTTTCATACTATGCAAGGCCATTTCTGAGGGTTTGCAACTACTTCAGTAAGAACTGATAAATAAATCTCACACAAATTTATCGCTGCTAGAATGCTTTACGTCAGCAAGGGTACCACAAATTCGCTTTTCATTAACCTAATGAGCAGAATTTAATAGTTGATCAGGACTTGGAAAGTGCCTGCCAGTCAAGTGAGGCACCACAACGTTTCTACTTGGAATCTGAGGCCGATCCATTAGTAAGATTGCACAATGATGAAAATGTATCTAAGTGTTTGGTTAGGTCTTCAGTTATATTTATGCCATGCAAACGGGTTGCCCTGCCAGAAATCTGAGAGCTGGCCAGTCTGTGACTGCCAGGGAGCTAAATTTAAAAGCTATTTTTTAACTAAAATTATTGAGAAAGACAGAGGGTAAAGTAAAACAAGTGGAGGACTTATTACATACTTAACCAGCACCCTGGTTAAGAGGGCAGTGTTGGAGCATCTCTCTTGGCCACTGACCAGGCAGAGAACTCAGAACAACTTGCAGTATTTATCTTCTCTAAACCTGAGTCTCCTCATTCATAAATTAAAGATAATAGCAGAGTTGGTTTGAAAGTTAAATGAGAATATCAATGACAGTGCTTAGAATGGTGACAAGCAAAAAACAAATGTTCAATAAATTATTGTTATTGTCATCTGGGAATAAATAAAAATGTCATTTCTTCTGTCTTCTGTCTGTGTTACAATGGGTTTATTTAACCTTTTGTGATTTATAAACTCCCTTAAGAATCCGATGTAAAACTATAGCCTATTTCTCTAGAAAAGTGCACATACATACACACTTAACAGTTTTCAGTTTCAGAGTTTCAAGGATCCCTTGGATTCTAAAAAGCACTGCTCTCAGTTATTGTTCCATTCTCCCTCACTGTCATTTTGTTCTGTGGCCATCTATATTTTATAATGGCTTAATTAGTCTTCCTTAATTACAGCTCCTGAAAATAAAAAAGCCAACTCTGCAAAACTACTAGCATTTATATTTCAGATATGAGAAAACTTAAGATCAAGGTAATCAGTCAATCAAAACATTACAGGCTGTTTTAAGCTTATTAGCCATTTTCTGAAAGCGTGATTCTAAGTTAATCAAAGTAGAGAATTCAAAACATATTAGCTCTTAGTAACTGTATTGAAAATGACAGCTCCATCACCAGGACAGGGCTCAGAACATATTTAGCCTATGAGGCTGACACTGAACTTATTATCCTCTCCAGCACTCTCAATATTCTTCCTACATTCTCCATCTTGAATTGTTGGGTCAATCATTAATTCATTTTCCTATTCAGCAGCTATACTAAATTCTGGTAAGGTACAAAAGAACAAATCAGACCCTACCTTCGGTAGCTTGAAGTCTAGAGAATAAAGATGAGTAAACAAAGGGTTCCAAGGGCTATAATGAAAATATGTACCAGGTATTGGGTAGTGCGGTACATTGTATGATTTTTCCCAGGTATTCATTCTGTCCTTCTCTGGGGGTAAACCTCCCAATGTCAGTGATGTTGGGATGGGCCATGGGACTTGCTTTGGCCAATGAAATATGAGCAGGCAAGTCTTATGTCACAAGTAAACAGAAGCTTTAAATACAACTGGGTGTCTTGGTTAGGCCTTTTACTTGCACTTCTGATATCTGCCACAAGAAGAGTATGTCCCAGGGAACACCTTCAGGCTGGGTCCTGGAATGCAAGGGCAGGTGGAACAAATCTGTAGCCAACCTGTAGCCCAGAGCAGAGGTGCTGCCTACCTTTTAGCTTTCATGTAGTGAACAAGAGATAAATGTTTGTTATTCTAATTTGGATTTGTTACTGCAGCAAAACCTGACCAATACCGATGGGCTGAAAGGAGAGCATATTCATTTCTACCTGAGTAACTGCAGAGACAGTGTAGTCAAAAAAGACTTTGAAAAGCTAATGATGCTGTAGGGTTGGTATGAAAGTTGCACAGGTATCTTAGGTTACCTTGGGCTGCCATAACAAAATACCATTGACTAAGGTAGTTTAAACAACAGAAATTTATTTCTCTCACAGTTCTGGGGGCTGGGAAGTCCCATGATCTGGGCGCCAGCTGATTTGGTTCCTGGTGAAGGCTCTCTTCCTGATTTGCAGACAGTCACCTTCTTGCTGTGTCCTAACATGGAGGCGGGGGGGGAAGGGTAGTCTCTCTTGTCCCTTCTTATAAAGGCATTAATCTCATTCATGAGGGCTCTACCCTCGTGATCTATTTACCTCCCAAAGGCCCCATCTCCAAATACCATCACGTTGGTGGCTAGAACTCAACATATGAATTTTAGGGGCAACACCACTCAGTCCATAGCAGCAGGTTTTGAAGCAAGGTACAGAAATTGAGATATCTGGGTTAGTGATTGTTTTAGTTCACTTCATGCTGCAATAAAAGAATGCCACAGATTGGGCAATTGATAACGAACAGAAATGTATTTGGCTCAATGTTATAGGGGCTGGGAAGTCCAACATTGAGGGGCCGCATCTGGTGAGGGCCTTCTGGCTGCATCATAACATGGAGGAAGTCATCTCATGGGTGAGAGAGAGCAAGGCAGGGCAAGAACGGGCCCAAACTCACTTTTATAACAAACCTGCTCCCTCAGTAATGACATTAGGTCATGCCCTCATGACCGAAACACCTCCCATTAGGCCCTGCCTCCCAACATTGTTGCATTGGGAATTAAGTTTCCAACACGTGAGTGTTGGGGGACACATTCAAACCGTAGCAGTAATAAAGGGCCTACTATAGCAAATCTCTAACATGGGAACTTTAAAATCATTTTAAGCAATGGAACAAAAGGGGCCTAATTTGCAGTTCAAAAAATTATTTAATCGTAGTGTGGTTGTGTGGAGGATGTATAGAGATATAAGGCCAGGAATTAGTTAGAGGATTAAAATGGTCCAGGTGCCATGCTTGAAGTTTTGCAGCAGGGCTGCCACAGGGTGTAACTAGCAACCCTGATTAGCACTGGACAGGGGGCGAGGGGTTATATGAGGCATGATAAGGGTAGAAGACTGATAAGATACAGGAAGTTAGATAAAGAAAAGACCAAAGACTCCCTCCCAGATTTCTACGTAGGCAACGGGGTCAACGGCAATGCCGCTAACCAGTATAAGACCAGTGTAAGAGAGTGACCAGAAGGGGGAAAGCGAAAATAAATCATTTAGTCCTGGACATGGTGCATTGAGGTTCCTTTGGGACACCCAAGTTCATGTGCCAACACTGAGCTCTGAATTGAAAATCCTGCAGTGGTGTAAGGAGGATAATCCTAGGAATGTGTGTGAAAAGGGAACTGAGAGGCCCTGAGAGCCACTGACACTGAAGCCATGAGAAGCTGAGGAGAGAAGCCCACAGAGGAGACGGAGATGGAATGGTCGGAGAAGCAGGAGAAAAGCGAAGAGATGCAAGTATCACGGGAAAGAGTGGGTACTGATGTCCTGAATCTTCTCTCCATGGTGAAAGGGATCCCTCCAAACTGAGATGTACCATAGCCTCCTGAACAGAAAAGGACTCCCTTGTTAAAGCAGACTGCTGGGCCCCACCCCAGAGTTTCAGTGGGCCTGGCGTGGGGCCTGAAGATTCGCATATTCACAAGTTCCCAGGTAACTGGGATGCTGATGTTCTAGGGATCACGCTTTGAGAATCAGACAGAGAGTAACTAACTAGCGGAGGTTTTTAAAATAATAATAAAAAATACTTATGTGAGCTTTATTGCATTCCAGGTGCTAGTTTAAATGATTTGCCCATGCTGACCCATTTAATCCTTAAAACAACTTTGCAAAGGAGGAACTAATAGGGTGCGCATTTTCAAGATGGAGAAACAGACACAGAGATGTTAGGTGTGATGCTCAAGGTCTCACAGCTATTGGGTGGAGGTTCTGTGTTCAGCCCCAGGCAGCCTGGCTACGGGGCTTAGCTGCTGTCCCTTACTGTGATTTGCAGGGAAGGGCTGGCTGCTCTTAGCTGGTGGTGTTTGACCTGAGACCTGCAGGCTCAGAGTGAGGAGCCACGTAAACAACTGGGGAGAGAGCATTCCCAGGCAGAGGAAACAGCAAATGCAAAGGACCAGGAGTAGAAAAGAGCTCAAAAGGACAGTAAATCTCTTTTTACTATCTCCACGATCACTGAGATACTTCATGTCTTCTCTCAGATGTCCCCTTCTCATTGAAGCCTATCCTAACCACACTGTTTAAGACTGCATTGCTCGCTTCTTAACAACCTTACCCTGCTTTATTTTTCCCCTTTCCCCTATGTTGTATATATCATCTTCTAAAATACTATGCAATTCACTTACTTATCATGTTCATTATGTCTCTTCTCTCCACAAAGGCAGGACTCTTTGCTTTGTTCGCTGGTGTGTCCCAGTTCTGTTTGCTTTCTTCACTGGTATGAGTTCTAGGTGCACCTGGAAGCATACAAGGCACATAATATGTGCTCAGTAAGTATCTGGTTACTGAACAAACCTTGTTTATGTTTTTTTTTAAAAGACTTCTCTGATTGCTGTGTGGATATAGATTGATGATGGTGGAGAGAGAGCATATATCACTCGGGAATATTTTCACCTTCAAATAATAGAAAAAAAGAATCCAGCTCCTTCAGATTAAACAGGAGTTATTTTTCCCTCAGAACATGATGCCCAAAGATGTAACTTTCAGATCTAGTATGTCAGGGCTGATGTCTTTGTGATTCTGGTGCCTTTTCTCTCATACTTACAAATGGCTGCAGCATCTCCAGCCCTCAAATTCGCATTCTAGGCAAGGAACAGGAGGAAGACAAACGGGTTGTTACCAGCAGTCAGAGATTTTTTGCATTCATTTACACAAAGGTGCATATGGAGAAACGCAAACAGATTTGCAAAATATTTTTGTTATGGATAGGGGGAGTAAAGAAAGGGTGACTCACAGGTTTTTTACATGAGCAATTTGTTGAATAGTGTAGCCATTTACTGTAGTGGTTCAAATTCAAGGAGAAAGAAATCTGGAGAAAAAAAAATCAAGATCTCCAATTTGGACATACTAAATTGGAGATGCTCACCTATCATCCAAGTGCAGATTTCAAGTGGGCAGTTGGATGTACAAGTCTGGTGGTACTAGGAGAGATTGGGCTGGTGAGACACAATGGAGAGCCATGAGCGCATGGGTGGTATTTAAAGTCATTGTACTGGATGAGATCACCAGGGAATATAGATAGTGTCCCAAACTGAGCCATGGATGAAGGAGTGGAGAAAAAACAAAAAGACTGAGAAAGAGAAGGTAAGAAAAAATCAGAAAAATGTTGTGTTATTGAAATGGGAGAGCAGAACATTTTAAGAAGAGAATTGCTTAACCTTTCAGAATCCCAGTTTTCTCATCTATGAAGTGAAGTGAGTAAGAACAGCTGTCTCCTACAGTGTGTGTGAGGAAGGAATGCTATAATGCATGTAAATGACAGCCTAGAGGCCCACGGTGATAGGCACACAATTAGTGTCTGTTCCCCTCCCTTTGCGGTAGCTGCCTAGGCTATGTTAACAGACCTATGGGGGAAGAAAACTTTCCAGATAACCTTTTTACATTCCAGCAGTCTATGTTGACTCAATATGGTAAATAGCCACTTGTCTGGAAAAATATTTATGCAAGATGAATAGAACAAATATTGATTTTGTTTTATCCTCATCTCCATATAACTCAAGGACAAGGAAAACGCAGTACATGAATTTTAGAAACAGTAAATGTGTTGCTCATAGTTTCAAGTCTGTGTTAGTAATGAACGAATGAACACTTGTTTGATGAATAAATGAATGAATGAATCAAGTGAAGGAAATTATATAATGTCTACTCTAGGGCAGCATTAAGATGTTTGTAAGGGGAGGTTTCTGTTAATTATCTTGAGGTGGTTGGCATGGTTGGTTCCAGAATGGTGTTAAGTTAATATTGCAGGGCTATTTCTTGCTCTAATACTACACACTGAGCTATTAACTACAAACAATAGATCAGTGGCAAACCTATCACTACCACAGGTAAGAACTCAGAGAAGATATACTCTACTTAGATAGTGGATTTAGATGATATATTCTACTTTCTAAAGAGAGAATACAAAATTTGCATCCTCCTTATACATTAAGTCCAGATTTAGCTGATGGGGACCTCTTCATGCAGGTATACCTTCAAATATATTTGCGGATGTGTCTACACGTCTGTGCAGGCAAAGTAAATTCACGTCTTTAGACCAAGGAGTGCAAGCCTATGCTGATACCAGAAAATATTTACCTGCTTAGAGTCAAGCAAATAAAAAGTAGAGTGCAAAAAAATCAAGTGATATGGTTTGAATGTTTGGCTTCTCCAAATCTCATGTTGAAATTCAGTCCTCAGTGTTGGAGGTGAGGCCTGGTGGGAGGTGTTTGGCTCATTGGGGAGCAGATCTCTCATGAATGGCTCTGTGCTCTCTGTGCAAAAATGAGTGAGTTCTCACTTTATTAGTTCACACAAGAGCTAGTTGTTTAAAAAGAGACTGACACCACGTCCTCCCTCTCTTGCTCCTGCTCTCGTCATGTGACACACCTGCTCCCCCTCCACCTTTTGCCTTGATTGGAAGCTCCCTGAAGCCCTCACCAGGAGCAAATGTTGGCAGGATGCTTCCTGTACAGCCTGCAGAACCATGAGCCAAATAAACCTCTTCTCTTTACAAATTACCCAGGCTCAGGTATTTCCTTTATAGCAATGCAAAACAGACTAACACATCAAAGGACTGTAATTTGAAGTGAGAAGAGTATTTGGGTTTGTTTTATTTATACTGACTCTGAGTTCTTGGAGCCAAACTTTTTTTTCTCATTGATTGGTGGCCCTTTGTTTTTCTCCTTTTGCTCTTTTTTTTTTTTGCAGCTTGCTTTGAAAACATCCTGGACAAACCCCACAGTGATAATCAAACAGGGGGTTTAAATATGCCCTTGTGAAAGTATTCTGGCATTGGGGGTGCCAGGTACCTGTGAACTGTTCCGCAACACTTAATTTACCAACCCCCTTTTCCCTTCACTAGTGACTGACTTACGTACACACTTCAGGGGACAAGGTTGAATGGTTATAGGGCCTAATTTAAACTTGTTTTTAAACAGCAAGGAATAAATGTATACTAGATTGAGTATACAGCTGCCTACAGGCATTTTTTTTTTAATCATTCTTTTATGCAGCCTCCCTGGAAAGTCATCCATTTACCCAACAGAGGGAGCAAAGGCTCCCACAAAGGAAGCATTTCATTGCCCACTGAACACATATTGGAAGCACCATTCTGTAGTTTAAAAATCTTCAATCTGTTGTACCCTTTAAATCTTGGCTGCGGAAGGCGAGGCCTAACAGATCGCATTCCCAGAGTTTTGCTGGCAATCCTGATAAAATAAAAAGAAGAAGCCAACAAAATAAAGGCCATGTTCAAGAAACCCTGGTCAAAAATTTAATCTTTGTTAAATGGAAAGGGAAATAAGAGTCTATCCTCCAGCGCCTGCTAAAAATGTAATGATTTTCCTGGCATGCTTTAAGGGCAGGGCAAATCGTAGTTCCAAGTTCAATTTCATATGGCCCCTTGAGAAAGGAAACTGAAAGGAGCAAAGAAAAACCCTGACCAGCAGCAAGATTTTTGCTGCTAGCTCTCCTTTCCATCCCATGTGAGCCAGTGGAACAAGAGCTAATATTAGCTTTTTTTTTTTTTTTTCTCGGTGCCTTTGGGAGGTATGATGAGCCCAGGTGAGGTGAGAACAGCAAGAAGCAGACATGAAAGTCAAAGCTAAGCATGGACAGGTGCAAGGAGAAGAGACCAGCAGGAGCGAGGGTTGGCAATGTTGTTGGGCAGCCCACGTTGGAGCTTAGATTAGGGTGAGAGTGTAGGTGATGGGCCTGGGGACCAAGGCTAGCTTGGAGCAGGGTTGGGGGAAGGGGACTGGGGTTATAATTGTATATATCAGCTAATTCTTATTAGGCACTAGCTATACCCCAGGGACTGTACCAAGTACATTACACACCTTATCTTTCTATTTCGTAGAGGTTAGTTGCTATTATTACTCCTGGTTTACAGATGAAGAAACTGAGGCTCAAATAGGTTGAGAGTTTTGCCCAAGGTTGTCCCTGCAGTGAGTGGGGGAGCCAGGGCTCAAATCCAAAAGATATGACCAGGATTTGGCCTCTTAACAAATAAATGGTGCTAGATCAGGCCTCTGGGACACAGCAGCTGAGTCTCCGTAGTGGTGTGTAGCAACGACATCCTCTTCCTCTGCCTCCTTCCTGCTGCCATTCTTCTGGCGGTCATCCAGGCTCAGATGTGGATGATGGAACAGCAGGGGCGAGTGAGACAGCCAAAGAGAGGAGCAGGCAGCACAGGCCTGGGGCGAGGAAGAAGCAGGTTGCTGGGAACCCAGCTGATGGACGGAGAAAAACACACCTCATATTCCCCCTCAGCTCTTCAGAAATATGCTGGCTTTAACTTTGAGAGAAATCCAACTCCTTTCCCTGTGGTTGCCCCAACTATTTTATCAAGGAGTCAAAATAATAAAACTGGGATAATAGCCAAATAATGGATCAAAGTCCACATTATGAAATAGCATGACTGAGAGTTTTATTTTCATTGGTATTTTTGACCATTGGAAGGATAAAGTTAGAGCTAAAATAGCTCTAACTCTAGTTCACACTCTAGCTCTAGTGTGTTGCAAATTGTTTACTGCCTTCGAACATTCAAAGGGCTATCCAGTGAAGAAGGGAGCCCATTGGTTCCGTGTGGCTTCCAGAGAGGCATTAATTCCTATTAATTCTAATAGGAAGGACTGTCTATCAGGGAACAGCCAGCCCCACAAAGCAGGGACTCTTCCCCACAGAGTACAGCTAAGCAGAAGCTAGATCACCGGTCAAAACTTGGCTGCACTTTATAACCCCCTGGGAAGTTTTAAGAAATGCTGATACCTGGGTCCCATTCCCAGAAATTCTTAATTGATTTGGGGCAGAGCCCTGGCACTGGGGGCTTTATAAGCTCCCTGGGTAATTCTAATATGCAACAAAGTTTGAGAACCACTGAGATAGATTCTCATCAGGGTTACTGGAGAACGCATTCCTTCCTTGAATAGGTGGTGGGTTCCAATTATCTCCAATGTCCCTTCCAATTCTAAAATCCTAAGTTGCTAACTGAGGCCTTCCACTATGAGTTTGCTGTTTACGAGGGCTATTGATGATGTTATGATCAATTCTTAGTGAAAAAGAACTACAATTTTTTACATGCAGGAAAACGACAAGCTGTAAGCTACAAAAGACCACATCTATTGTACTGGATTTCTGTCTCTTCAAAATTACATTTCAGGAAAAGAAGCAAAGAAAATGCGTGATAAATTTAGAGCGCTATTAATCCGAAACCACCCTTCTTCCCTGGCGCTGTATCCTGGCTCCCTAGAACACGAAGAGTTCCCGGAGACTAATAATAACAGCGTGCACGGATATACTTGCATTTTGAATATCCAATCTAATTGTTTCAAAGGAAAAATGATTTTGGACTTAGAAGCATGTTCCAGAGGCTTGGGGCGGGGGGAAGAGTGCAGGGTACGACTGCCAGTAGAACAGCACAGGAACAGAGCAGACCTATTTCAGTCTCCACTTCAGATCCCTGCCATCTTGCATCATTTTTCTCACTCTGAGATCTAAGTATTATATTTGGCAGAAACCATCAGGATCCCTTTAAACCGCAGTCTGCACTTCACACAAAGGCCTGAACTAATTCCACGCAGGGACTTACAACACCCACGGTTGCCAGTGGACTATTTAAAGACAGAAGCGCAGGACTCGGATCATCATAACCACTTCCAATAGGTGTGACAAGGGTCAAGGAATCCTGCTTAGTGGAAACAAGTTCTTGGTCTGACTTCAGCCTGCCGTGATCCCTGCAGCGTGACTTTGGACAAACTATGTCCCCCTCGGTGCTTCAGTAACCTTGGAAGTTAAACAAACACAGAAATGCTGACTCACTTCAGAGGGGACATTATGAAGCTAAGAAAGACTCCCAGAGAGGCCCTACATTAGTAACAGCAAAGGAAGCTACACTGTGTTTTCATGATCCTAGAGCTTCCAGAACTTTTAACTGGTTGCAGCTTTGCGGTTCCTGCTGCAGGCAGGGCTGTGACAGACAGCAGAGTTAAAGGACAGTTATTCAGCCCTTGTCCACAGGAAAACCCTAAAGCTGGATGTTTGGGATACTGCCCCCTCTAACAAATACATATTGTGAAAAACTGCTCTGTTCCTCTGTGAGTTAAGAGTTTAATATGTTATATTGATGACAAATCAATTTCAAGCTGTTCACGTTGAACTTGTCAAGCAGCCTTGGCAGGAACAGAATAGATTGGCAAACAAACAACTTCCTCGCATGTGGGGGCAGAGTGATTTAGAACCTCAGAGCTCAGGGAGGCGAAAGATGCTGGCTGGGAAAAGAGAAACAGAGTGTGGGCTCTGAAAGGGCCACTCATCTGTGCAAGGAAATCTCTCTGGCTCCTGGAACTACAGAAATCTGCTCCTCAAGCAGGTAAATGATGATTGGCAAGAACGGAAGGCGACTGTTAATGAACCATCCAGCAGCCTAGGAAGGCAGCAAATGATGGAGAAAGCAGAGGGAGGCTGCGACAAAGTGGAAAGCAAGCCGTAGTCCCCCTCATCAAAGAGGAGGCATCATCCCTAATCCTACTGCAATGAAAGAAAAGGAAACAAATATAGCAGTAGGAGATTATGGCACTTGAAACCAATTGGCAAAAGGTTATGCTCAAAAGGAAGCTGAACTTTACTGGGTATATTTTTCTAAGGAAAAATTTGGCACCTGATTCATGATCTCTAACTACCCTAACCCTCCTGCTGTCCCAAGCAAGGAAACATATTTGTGGGAGACCCGTCTCTCACCCTTGCTTGAAACTTTCCTAATCTACTCCGCTGCATAGCTTTCACTCCACTTGAGCAACCCACTCTTGTGGCCATGCTGAGATCTCGTTGTGACCCAAAAGTACTCCATCACTGAGACCTTGAACTCTGATCAGCCACTCCCCAGCCATATCCCCTTGTGTGGCTGACACCCTCTCTCTGTTTGCTCTCACTGTACTTGCCTGTTGAGCCCATGACACCTCCTAAGAGCTCTGTCCTACGTATGCATGAATCTATCCATTGGTCCCAGGCCCATCAGTTCTCTGCGGGCTCTGCAGCCTTTCCTACAAACCCTGAATCATCTCTAAATGGTTTGTCTATTCAACATTCCCTCTCAGTGACCCTCGCTCCTTGCTACCCTCCCCCCACCTCTAGAGACTCCCACACATCCTCCTAATCTCCTGCATTCGTGCTGCCAAACAGCACTTGGGAAAAATAATACAGACATCTAAATGACAGCCCCCACAGTTTGTGGTTTCCAGCTTCCGCTGGGCTGGCCGTGCTGCTTGGCAAGTTTTGCCTTGCTCAGGTCACTGCCCAGTAGCCATCTCATACCCTCAGCACTCTCGGAAAAGATGAAGTCAAGAGAGGTTAATTCCTTATCTTCCCAGCCTCACCGCCAAACTTATCCACAGCTCCAGCCAGCCTTGCCTTCTCCTTCTGGTCTGGAAGGAAGAAGGAACCTTCCTGGGTGTTCAAAACCATGGCCCCCTTTCCTCCCTCTACTTCACACCTGCACAAGACTCTCTACTCCTTCAAAATAAAACAGGACAAAACAATGACCCTGATGGCTCCCTTCAGTTCCACAGCCCCATCTAACTGTCCCATCTCTCTTCGTTCCTTTCCAGCTAACCGCCTTTAACATTGTTAGGATACTCATTGCTCCCTCTTCCTTACATCCATTTGTGCTTGGATACATAGAAATCTGACTTCTGTCCACGCCACTGGAACTGCTTTGCTAATATCAGCGATGACCAGCTTGCAGGTCCAAAGGATAGTTTTCAGTTTGTATCTCGCTAAAACTTCACTTTATTGAAGACTTTCTTTCCCTGGACTCTCTTCAGTTATTCTGGTCCCAAACCACTCTTGTCCCTTAACTGCTGCTGCATACTGGGACCCTCTCCTCATCTCTGTTCCTTAGCTGTTGCCCTCGCCTCCCCTGGCACCTGCTTTTAATCCTGCCTCCATAAAGCCATCACGGTGGGCTTTCTTTTCCAAAATACAAATCTGATTGGGTGACTATCCCACCTAAAATTCTCTCCTGCCTCCCCAGTGCCTACAGGGTGAAGGCCCTTCTCCTTGTTGCTGGACACAGGGCTCTTCACAACCTGCTCCTGGTGACCTGTCCAACTTCATCTCTTTTTCCTGCTGAAAAGCATTGTGCCTGCTGCTGTTCTGAAACACTTGCATGAGCCCTGTTAAACAAGGATGAAATATGATAAACACTAATGAAGTAATAATAAGTAAAGGGACATTCTAACAGAATTGATTTACAGAGGGTTCAATTAATGTCTCCTCGTCTTAATATTACTTAATATTTTAATGATTTTTTTCCCTCCAGAGGGAACTTTTTGCACCTCTTTATCTTTGCACAGCTGTTTCCTCTGTCTAGAGTGATCCTTTCCACTTGGCGAATTACTCAACCTGCAAAATCCAACCTCAATTAATGTCACCCCCTCTGCAAAGCCACCCTTTGCTTGCCTCTTCCCAGGCTTCCCCTGCCGCCACAGCAGAACCATTCATTGGCTTCCTCTCTTTTATCCACAGCCTCTTGTGACAACACCTCCACTGTAGCACGTGTCCACCTCCGATGCAATGTTTTATTCAAGTGTCCGTTTCTCTCACTGGTCCGAGAGCTCCCTGAGGGCAGGGATAATGTCTTAATCATCTTCACATCCTCAAACCAGCCCATGCCTGCCACACAGCAGGCTCAATGAACGATGAACTTTATTAGGTTAGACCATTCGAAATTGCCATCTTTATAGCTCACAAATGATCCAATACCAGCAATTTCATATGATTCAACCTATTACTGTACGTGTTTTCAGTGTCTTTCTCCACGGAGTTCAAAGTAGCTTTACAAGCATTGCACAATCAATGCTAAGGAAATTCCTGCAGGACAGTATAAGAAATCATTACTGTCACTTTATACATGGTTCAGGAGGTTGATAACAGAAGTGGAGCTGGAACCAGATCTCCTTATAGTCATACTCCTCATCCTGGGGTCCACAGTACCGGAGTCCCAGAATTCTATGGTGAGGAATAGATTCAAAGGGTCACCTGCCTGGCAGCTCCAGGCAGCAGGACACATAAATCATCCTTAAATGGTTCTCTGTCTTTCCCATCATTTGTGCAAAGTTGAAGATGATATGCTGTCTCACAATAATAATTTAATATTTTCCTCTCGCACCCTCACCAGGCAGTCCATTTCTAACCCATCTTTCTCTTGCTGCAATATGTCAATTTTTGACTTTATGGCGATAAAGCAGCTGCTATGTAACCAGCTTCTAATAACCCTCCCACTACTTACAGCCACTGGTTCTCCCCTCAGTTTTATTTTACTCCAGAAAAAAAGTGCCTTCTCTTCTAAACTCTATTCATAGGCCCTTCACATCATTTTAATCAAAAGATTTTAGGATCTTCTACAACAACATTTCCCAGTTTCATTAGACCACATTAAAAATGGAACACCCATAACATCCTGCTCACCTAATGTTCAGTGGAATGAAATTTGGGAAACAAGGCCCTGTGATGTTTGCACATTCCTTTTTAAATATTAAGATAAAAACTAGATGTGACATCCTAGTAAGGGCATCACTTGTACCACCTCTAGTACAAAGATGACTTCCAGCCTTTGCAAGGCCATCCTTCTGTTTACATACTCATTATTGCAATTATCTCTTGAACTGCAGACTCATAACACCACCTCATACTTAGAACACACTTGTGCTTTTATAGTCATGAATAATAATTGAGCTTTTATTCCTTGTCTTGCATAATAATTGAGTTTGGGTTTTATTCATTGCATATGCCATCTTGGTTGGGTTCTGACTACCACCTAGTTTTTTCTCTAATTTTCTTCTTATCACTTTAAATTTCATCCTTTTGAAGTCTTAGCAACCACCCCTGTCCTGGCACCCCACACCTCCCCACCTCAGAATTGGTGTTACCTGCAGATCATATTAGGATGCTTTCAAATATACCACCTTTCGAGTTAATCGTATTTAATTTTTAAATATTAAATAGTTTGAGAGGGAAGTTTCCTGATAAATTTCAGCAAATATTTATTCCTACTTGCTACCTGTTTAACCCTGTGCTCAGTACTGCGACAGCTTTCAAAGCTCATGGTTACTTCTTCCTGGTGAAGAGGTAGTTCATACACACAAGTAGTTAACTAACAATGAGAGGCATTATATGATTAAAAACATAAAGAAATAATAAAAAAAAGTAAGTGCCATACAAGTCATAAGAAGAAAGACATCAAGGTTGGACTTGATACCCATTGACCAATAGTGGATCAAGAAAATGTGGTGTGTACACACACACACACACACACACACACACACACACACACCGTGGAGTACTACTCAGGGATAAGAAAGAATGAAATAATGTCTTTTGCAACAACTTGAGTGGAACTGGAGGCCATTATCCTAAGTGAAGTCACTCAGGAACAGAAAAATAAATGCTGCATGTCCTCACTTATAAGTGGGAGCTAAACTGTGGCTCCACAGGGACACACAGGGTGGTATAATGGACACTGGAGACTCAAAAGGAAGAAGAGTGGGAGGGGACAAGGGATGAAAAATTACCTATGGCGTACAATGTACACTGTTCAGGTATTGGGTACGCTAAGTGCCCAGACTTCACCACTATGCAATATATACATGTAATGGAATTCAACTTGTACCCCCTAGATCTATTAAAATAAAAAGGGGGGTGTGTGTAAAGATTCATACCCACACACACACAGAAAAGATTAGACTTGATCTGTGGTGTGAAAGGTTAGGAGGATTTAGGTGTTTAAAAAGAATGAAGAGGTGATGAGACGAAGTGCAGAAGCAATAGCAGCTGCGAGGATGAGCCGTCTCTATTTCCCACCTTGGGGGTTAAACAGCCGGCACAAATCAGTTACAGCCCCTATTACACTGTACCATCGTTAGCTGTGTATAACTCTGGCACACTCACTGCATTACAACTACAGCGATTGCAGGGACCATAACGTCCCTGTATATCCAGTGATCTCAGGAGTGCCTGGCCCACACTGCATGCTCAGTAAGTATATATTTAAATTGTTTTTAAGGAAAATTGGTTTGGATGAAAAAACAAGTGAATGTGGGTAGTGGTGGTTGAATTCAGATTATAGAGGCCCCTGAAAGGCAACTGGGCAATTTCAGCTGCGATGGGTGGGAGCCACGCAAGTCTGGCATGGGAGTGACAAGATAATGTGGTATTTGGGGAATTTACCTGGCAACAGTGTGCAGAATGAATTAAAGGAAGGAAAAGGGAGAATTGGAGGGGGAGAACGCGAGTTGTCTACTCCTCTACCTATCACTCCATCTCTCACCCTCCCATCTCATTCACACTTCTAGAAAGGTCTTTGGCATTTTGTTATCTTCATGCCCCATTCACTCCTCAGCTTGTTCTAACCACTGTTCTGTTCCCACTTCACGGTATTTAACTGCTCAATCTCTCTGCAGTATTTAACATCATTAACATTTATCCTTTAAAAATAGCTGGGTTTTATTACATAATTATTGTAACAAATTTAAACAATACTTAAAATGCAAAGAAGCAAGTAAGACTTACCCAAATCTCCTCTTCCAAAGATAATCACCATTATTAACACTTTGGTGAACATTCTTCCAAACACCTCTCTAGTCTATGCATACATGCACAAGCAGATGGTTATGTGTATAGAGATTTACATAAATTGGATAATATAATACTCCTTTCTTTCAGTAACTTGCATTGCTTTTCCTGAACAACATGTATAAATGTCAATAAGCATAAACCTGGGAAACTTTTGGTAGGGGCATTTTACTCCAATGACACTGTGTAGTATTATTTATATGAGATATAACAAGTTCCCTAGAGGATGAATATTAAAGTTGTTTCCAGTTTTTACTATTATAAACAAAGTGGCAGTACATATTTTTATGCATTTATCCTTCTGCCATTTTGCCACCCACTCCTTCTTGAACTTCTGTTATACATTGTACATTCCTTATGATCTATCTCTATTGTCCGTTAGTCTAATTTTTCCTGGTGCTCCCACCTCTGATGGTCTCTTCTCAGACTTCTTCATGGGCTCTTTCCCTGGCTGACTCTTTAAACATTCATATATAACTGGGCTTTATCCTTGGCTTACTGTTGCCCTCATTCTACTTCCCTTTTCCAACCAATTTCATTTACTCTCAGTTTAGCAACCATATCCAGATGAATAGCTACAAATTCAGTATCTTTATCACTGACATCTTTCCTGAAATTCAGGTAGATATCTCCTAGCTCCTGCGCCCAGACATCCCAGGTAACTCAACGGATTGAGTATCTTTACTCCACCCTTAAGCCTGCTCTGGTCCTACATACTCAGCCATTTAGATGCTTCCTATAAAAGCTCAGGGGTAATTCCTTATTCCTTCTTCTCTCATCACCCTATGTCCATCAGTCATCAAGTCCGTGAATTCTACCTCCTAAAAATTTCATGAAATGCCTTAAGATATTTCTCAGGAAGCTGCTTGCTGAAGGATGTGCTGCACCCAAACAAGAGAGTAAACCGAAGAAAGCAAGACATGGTAACAGGACATAGGGGCCCCAAGACAGGAGGGAGGACAAGGGGATTCCCAGGCTGATGTGGATGAGAAGTTCCAGGGCAACAGCTGCTGGACCAGCACAGGCAGGAACCCGTCCAAGGTGGAGCAGGGTGATGGAGGACTCTCAGAGGGATGCTGCCAAAAAGAAAGTGAAACTACTAGAATGTGTAAGGTGTCTGAATGTACTGGGAGATGTTGTTACAGTTTGGCAAACATTTTGGAATGAATCAGTGGCTGCTTCACAGAAAAAAAAAAAATACATGGCTCAACTACATGGCTCAACTCCGACTAATTAATTCCATAATCATAATCATGCTATTGTCAACACTGAATATTGACTTAATTGAAAATATGGACATAACTGTAGTGGAAAGATGGACTAAAGGAAAGTGTTTTGTGTATATATGTGTGGGCAGAGGTGAGGATTCTAAGAGCCTGATTGTCATCTTCCATTTTAGGATATGAATATATAATAACTAAAAATCAAGAAACAACACTAACAAAAAACAAAAAGAAGAGTCAACTGGGGCTGTCTGAGAGAACAGAGGCACAGCAGTGGGAAGAAATGGGACTGGGAACTTGTGTTTTTCATCGTAAGCCCAGCAGTACTATTTGCCTTCTTAAAGTATATACAATCAGCCTCCCTATCTGTGGGTCCCACATTTGTGGATTCAACCAACTGCAGATGGGAAATATTCAGAAAAAAATTGCATCTGTACTGAACACGTACAGACTTCTTTTTCTTGTCATTATTCCCTAAATTATACAGTATAACAACTATCTACATAGCATTTACATTGTGTTAGTGTTATAAGTAATCTAGAAATGATTTAAAGTATATGGGAGGATGCACATAGGTTATATAAGGGACTTGAGCATCCGTGGATTTGGGTACGTGAGGGAGGTCATGGAACCAATCCCCCACAAATACCAAGCAATGACTGTATATGCATTACTTTGATTTTAAAAAACAAAAGAAAGAAAAATTGGGGGGAATAAAAATACCTATCAACAGATAAATGATTAAATAAAAAATGTTTCCTTCACATAGTATTAAAAGAATATAGTCCACTGCTTAAAATATAAGGCAAATCTATGGAAAAAATGGAAGTGTCCAAAACATATTAAAAAATGAAAAAAGCAAGTTGCAAAAACATACCATGGTATTATCTGATTTTCTCACCACCCCAACATTAATAAGAAGTCATTTTCAGAATGAATCAAATTAGAGGAATAGTAACCAAACCATTAATGATTTGGGGAGTAAAATTTTACTTTCCATGTTATATACTTTAGCAAAGTTTGAATTTTATATAAGGAAAATGTTTTGTTTTGTTGTTTCTGCTTACAAAATTACAACAAACAGGTATTTCCTATATGTTCCATGGCCTCTTCATTCCTAATACCTCTGCCCTTAAAGCCCTTAAGTGGCTTGTTGACAGCCCCAGAATAAAGTCCAAGCTCATTAGGATGGCATTTAAGATTTTCCAGGGAGGGCTCCTGCTGACGTACCCAGCCTAGGCCTCAGCCGCTCCTGCCTCACCCATCCCCTGCCTGTCATCCTTGTGCTGGCCCTACTGCTGCCCAAGAGACTCATTTCTGTATGACCCCTCGCCCCCCCAGCCTCTAGCACAGTCTAGGTATCACCTGCTTCAGGAAGCCTCCCCTCCCCCCTGAACTGGGTTGAGGGTCCCACCTCCAGACCCCCCAAAGCAGTTTGTGAACGACCTACCATAGGACTTACTGCATTGTTCAGTCATGTTTATTTTTTGTATTAGCCTCCTGTCACTGAACTATTAACTCCAAAAGGATAGGAGCTATGTTGTATTTATTTTTACATCCTCAGAGCCTAGCATTATGTCTGGCATCTAATAAACATTCAATAAATATTTAAGTTAATTGAATAATTGAAGCACAAGTTGATGAGAATTTGTTATATAGCCACGCGGTTTAAATACCACTATTAATCTGTAATTAATACTCCAAGGGGAAGAACACTTTGAAAAATGTTTCTGCACTGGCCATCTCTAATCTCTGGCATTCTAGGATATAGAAAAATGGGAAAGGATCAAGGATCCCTGCCTTCATGCCAACCTTCATGTGAACATGGCATCAATCATGTGCCAACTGGTGGAGAGGGTGTGGGCAGGCCACTAGTGACAGAAAGTGATGATGCTCACTGTTCATTGCCTGTCACTTTCCTGGGTCTGAGACCCTCTCCCCATGTCATCTTTGCCACACAGGCATGATGTGCTTCAGAGGGCTAACTTTACTTGTCCTCGAACTGACCTTTTAACCAGTTATGAATCCACTCCGAGGCAGTCTGATTCAGCACCCATATGTTTAACTTGCTGATTATGTTTTTGAGGCAAAACCAACATCCATTACTGAGTCCAGGCAGATTCAATCTACAACCATAGTTCTTCAGCCCCACAAGTCTGTGGACTCAAATGAGGTTCCATTTGGTGGATGGTTCCATGGTGGTGATGCAAATTTCACTAGGCAAAAGCCAAGTTCCTCTCATACGATCTGTCCCCACGAACCTGAACTCATACTAGGGCCTCCCTTTCTCTCACTCTTCTACTTTCATATCAAGCCTTGTTTTTACATCTACTATAAATCTACTGTGAGAATCATACCCTAGAATTTAGTAATTCCAAAGATTTAAATATCGAATATCCTATATTTGGGAATATTTTTTATATTATAGCTTCTTGATAAAAATAAAATGCATTCAATC
>NW_012140080.1:1132384-1154025 GCF_000956105.1 Propithecus coquereli
GAGTAGTTTTAAACACAATAATTTTATTGTATATATCCCTAGTGAAATATACCCTACTAACAAAAATAATTACAGGAAGAAAATTTTACGCTGTTTCCAGTATTATTATTGGTGGTAGTGTTGGTGTTGCTATTCTAGAACTGTTGTATGTATATTGTGGAGGAAAAAAAATAAAATAAAAAATAATTATACTGGTATAATTGAGAACTAATTTTGTTTGGTAAAAGGAAATATAGATAAAAGATTCACAAGGGTAAGTAAAAGCACCATAGTTCTGAAATTGAATTTCAAGTATCAATACAAACTCATGATATATTTTATCTTTAAAATGAAAAACATATTTCCTAGCTTTGCCCACTAGAAAAACCTAACAACAACAATCCAGGGACAATGAGCTCCCCTAGTAATCAAATTGCAGTCTCTAAATGCCATCTCCCAGTAAGGAAACCAAGATTCTTCAGAGAAATGGCTGAAGCCAAGCCTAGGATTGAAAAGTGCAAGATGAGTCTGAAGTATCTTGGCAGAACAGATAGCTCAGAATCTATCAATGGCTATTGGGGTCATGTCAAAAGCAGCCAACTTCAATAAGGAAAATAAGTGCAATGAATTCAAGCACATCAAGTATGATTTATATCAATGAGTTCAAATTATATTGAAAGAAGAAAAATCTTATTGGCCAGTTTTGGAACCAACTCATTGCTTTGAAAACTGGCAAATAAAGAAAAATAATTAAGTATTTATCCTGGTTTTCTATGAGAACTGTACCTCAGGGAAATTAAATAATTGGTGAGAGGACATTACTTTTTATGGAACTATTTTAGCTAATAAATGAAGAAGGAATAACAGAATTAGAATATTTCCATTTTGCAACTCCAAATGGATTGATCCAGTCTGTAATAATCATAAAAAAGAGATAATCAGACATTATGTACCATCCAATGGGAAAACACAACATAAAGTAGTCTTGCCAAAAAAAATCTAAATCTGATCATTTAAACCCAAATACCAATTTATAAGAAATTCAGGGAACTGGGGACAATGTTAAAGAAACCACAGAAATACAATAAGCAAAATCCAAAATTTGGGAAACTCTACAGAATTATTTTTTTAAAAAAAAAAGCTTCTTAAAGGAAATTTCAAAGAAAAGAAGGAGTAAGAAGAAGGAGTTAGAATAGAGGAGGAAGCTTTAGATTAAAGGAAACCAAGAGACATAAATCAATTGCAATGCATGGATCTTACTTGGATTCCAATTCAAACAAATTAAACTGTTTAAAAAATTTTAAGATAACTGGGGTACTATGAACACTAAGTGAGTGTTGATGATAAAAAGGAATTATTTTAAGTTTTTTGATATGTAAATAGTATTATGGCTTTACCTTTTAATAGAGTTCTTGTTTTTTAGAGATACATCATAAAATATTAGCAGATATGATGTGTGTGATTTGCTTCAAAATAATCCAGAGTAGGTATTTTGGGTAGGGATGCAGGTGAAATATGAACATAATCTACAAGTTGATAACTGTTGAAGCCAAGTGATAGGTATTCTGAAATTCATTATGCTATTCTCTCTACTTTTTCACACATTTACAATTTTCCATGACAAAAGCTTTTTAAAAAATAGATATGTGTCATCAAAAAGAACAAGTCTTATCTCAAAAAGACATTGCACACCCATGTTCATGGCAGCATTTTATTTTTGGCAATAGCCAAAAGATGAAAGCAACCCAAGCCATCAGATGAATGAATAAACAAAACATGGTATAAACATATGATGGAATATTATTCAGCCTTAAAAAGAAGAAAGTTCTGACACATGCTACAACATGGATGAACCTGGAGGACACTATGCTAAGTGAAATAAGCCAGTCACAGAAGGACAAATACTGTCTAATTCCACTCAGATGAGTTATCTAGAAGTCAAACTTACAGAAACAGAAAGTAGAACGGTGGTCGTCAGGGCCAAGGGAAGGAGTAGGATAGGAAGTTGTTGTTTAATGGGTACAGGACTTCGGTTTTGCAAGATAAAAAGAGTTCTGGACATTGGTTGTACAACAATGTGAGTGCACTACTGAATTGTACATGGTTCATTTTATGTTATTTGTATTTTGCCACAATTAAAATTTTTAATTTTTTAAAAAAGAGTGAACCTGAGTAAGCTAGATTCTGGAAGAACAGGCATGATAAAAAGGAAGAAATTATATAAGTTAGACAGTCTTAAAATCATAAAACAGAGAAATAAACTTATATGGAGTTGGGTGTTTAAGAAGAGGACAAACAAAAAAAGCCCATGGAAATGCAGTTGATTATGGGTGAGAAAAATGTGTTAGAAGGAGTTGTTGATCTCTAGATCAATGTGTGTATGGAGACCTGAGTATATGAGCCATCCATGTTTCAGGATCTATATTACATGTCCCAACCCCAGGGCTGTGGACTGGTACCGGTCTATGGCCTGTTAAGAACCAGGGCACACAGCAGGAGGTGAGTGGTGAGCAAGGGAGCGAAGTTCATCTGTATTTACAGCCGCTCCCCATCATTCACATCACTGCCTGAGCTCCGCCTACTGTCAGATCAGCAGCGGCATTAGATTCTCATGGGAGCGTGAACCCTACTGTAAACTGTGCATGCGAGGGATCCAGGTTGTGTGCACCTTAGGAGAATCTAATGCCTGATGATCTGAGGTGAAGCTGAGGTGGTGATGCTAGTGCTGGGGAGCAGCTGCAAATACAGATTATCATTAGCAGAGAGGTTTCACTGCACAGAGACCACAATAAATCAATTGCTCGCAGACTCATATCAAAATCCTATTCACTGAGTGGCAAGTGACAAGTAAGCTGCATCTGGTGGCAGACTTTATAGTGGCAAGTGAGTTGATGTACTTCAATTGTACAGCTGTATCTGGTGGCGGGCTTTAAGTCAGAATCCAACACTTATTCTAGTCTATGCATGGCCCACCCATTATTTTATTTACCACACTGTGCACTTGTCTCGATCACAGTTTTGATAAGCCCACAAGCTAATCCTAGCAAAAATGAGTACAAAACAAACATTGCTGGAGAGCTTCTTTGAAAGGGAGAAAAGACCCAATGGTGAGACAGCAGAAGACTCTAAGACTGCCAACAAAATGAAAATTCCATTTAAAAAAAAAATACCAACAGTCCTACTTAAATTACAGGTTCATTGCAACAGGTGATTCACATTCTCCAAGCCTTCTTTGTATAATATATGGCAATTGACTAGCCAATGAAGCCATGAAACCTTCAAAATTGCTTCTCCACATGGAGCCCAAGCAACCTGCAGTAAAAGACAAATGTTTGGAGTTTTTCAAAAGAAAAAACATGAACATGAAGAATAGAAGCAATTGTTGAAGGCCACCACTTCATCAAATGTGTCTGCACTGAGAGCATCATTCTTATTGGCTAATTGCATTGCTAAAGCTAAAAAACCCTTACCATTGTTGAAGACTTGATCCTGCCCGCTGCTAAGGACATTTGCTGTGAACTTTTAGGAGAGGCTGCAATTCAAATGGTGGCACATGTTCCTCTTTCGGCTAGCACCATAACTAGACGAATTGATGAAATAGCAGAGGATACTGAAGCACAATTGTTAAAGAGGATTAATGAGTCACCATGGTACATAATCCAGGTTGAAGAGTCTACCAATACTGACAATAAGGCAACAATGCTTGTTTTTGTGGGATATATTTTCAGGAGGATGTGCATGAGGATATGTCATGTGCACTTTTGTTGCCAACCAACAACGCAGCTGCAGAACTATTCAAGTCTTTGAACGATTACACATCAGGAAAACTGAATTAGTCATTTTGTGTCGTTATGTGCATGGATAGACAGGCTGCCATGACTGGACAGCTTTCTGGTTTCACTATTCAGGTCAAAGAGGTCACCTCTGAATGTGAATTTATGCACCGTGTCATCCATGGAGAAATGCTGGCTAGCCAAAAAATGTCACCTGAACTGAACAACGTTTTGCAGGATGTGATTAAAATTATTAACCACATTAAAGTACATGCCCTTAACTCACATCTGTTCAGACAGCTCTGTAAGGAAATGGACGCAGAGCACACATGTCGTCTCTTATACACAGAAATGAGATGGCTTTCTAAAGGTAGATCACTGGCCAGAGTTTTTGAGTTACAAGAGCCACTCCAGAGATTTCTTTTAGAAAAACAGTCTCTGCTGGCAACACATTTCGGTAACACAGAATGGGTCAAAAAACTTGCTTACTTGTGTGACATATTCAACCTGCTCAACAAACTCAACCTGTCACTTCAAGGCAGAACAACAACTGTGTTCAAGTTGGCAGATAAGGTGGCTGCATTCAAAGCCAAACTGGAATTATGGGGGCAATGAGTGAACATTGGAATTTTTGACGTTCCAAACATTAGCAGAAATTTTGAAAGAGACTTAGCCAGAGCCTTCTTTCTCCCAGCTGGTGCATGATCACCTATGTTAGCCTCCAGAAGAGTTTGAGCATTTCTTCCCAACCACAAAAGACCCTGAACTGGGAAGGAATGGATCCGTGACCCATTTGTGAATAAGCCAAGTGAATCGACTTTGTCCTTGCAAAAAGAGGATCAACTGTTTGAGACTGCAAATGATGGTGGCCTTAAAAGTATGTTTGAGACAACTTCAAATCTCCATACATTCTGGATTAAAGTCAAGGCAGAATATCCTGAGATTGCCACAAAAGAACTGAAAAGCCTGCTTCCATTTCCGACATCCTATCTTTGTGAAGCAGGGTTTTCTGCAGTGACAGCAACCAAAACGGGATTGAAGAGTAGACTGGACGTAAACAACACACTTCAGGTGTCACTGTTTCCCATCACCCCCAGATGGGACTGTCCAGTTGCAGGAAAACAAGCTCAGGACTCCCACTGATTCTGCTTTATGGTTTGTTGTATAATTATTTCATTGTATATTACAATGTAATAATAATAGAAATAAAGTGCACAATAAATGTAATGTTCTTGAATCATCCTGAAACCATCCCCCTCCGCCCCAGTCCATGGAAAAATTGTCTTCCATGAAACCAGTTCCTGGTGCCAAAAAGGTTGGGGACCACTGATCGATATGGTTTCACCTGCCTTGATGCCTCATGAGGCTTGAGTAGGACAGGTCCCTAAGGAAAGGAATGCCAAGGAGAAGAATCCACACATATCTATCACATTTTCTTGGCAACGTTTGAGATTATTGTTGAGGCCTCCATCACTTTCGTATTATCAATCTGTTCGGCCTGAAGGCTAGAAAAATACATTTCTTTCATGACTCCCTGTTATCTGCTCTAAACCTCTCAGCCTCCTTGAATCTTCAAGACTTACTTGAGGAAAAGAATAGGAAAAATGGGAGGAAGAACATGTTTGCCATGAGGTGGGGGTGAGAAAGTTCATGAATTTGATTTTGGATCTGTTGTTTGAAATGTCTTTGGCAGGCAGATAGGGCTGTCCAACACTCAATAAGAAATATGGAACTTGAACTCACAATAAAAATCAGGATTAACACAGTAGATTTGGAAGATAACTACTTATCATTCATTCAATCTTTTAATTAGATAGTCAAGAGTAATTATTAAATGCCTACTACATATCATCAGACAGCATCAGGGGCTTGAATCCTGAAGTTAAATAAGTCAAGGGGACAATTTTTAAAAAGCATATACAGTTTTTAGGAGACAATGGACAAATAAATCAACAAGTGTGATACAGTGTCCGTTAGGGCAGCGTTTGAGGTTTGCCCACAGTGCCAGGGGAATACAAAGAAAGGGCACTTAATGTGGTTCCCGATTCTCTGCTGTCACTTGCATTGATAGAATATATTCATACTCCTGACTCTGCTTTGTTGATTAGAATTTTTCCCTCTTCTGGACCCATCCTGTGCCCCCTGCTCCACCCCTATCTAGCCCCTTGCCTGGTCTTACCATTCTGTAGCCTCTCATAGTCCTGAAATAGACAATAAAATACTTTAGATGTAGAGATTTTGGCTAAGGATGAACAAATGATAATAAAAATTTCCATTAAAAATATATTAAGAATATGAAGACATAGCCTGAAAAAGCTTTTTAGATAATATCTATTATTTTTGATACTTCTGTTTATTTCTCAACATTCCTCAGTTGACCCCTTCTTTTTCAGCCCAATTAACTACTGCAGCAGCAAAGGTGTACTTAAAAAAAAATTCTAGTCATTCAACTAAAATTACAATTTTAATTGCACTATTTAACTTCATTAGGGCCTTGGAACAGATGATCTAGAATAGAAATAATTCAGAATCCATTTTTAATCTTCTCAGCTACCAAATCTTTTTGAATGCATATTTGTTCATTAGTTTTAAACACTTGTTCTGAACATAGAGCACACATAATGTTTTTGCAAGGAATGCTGACACTCTTTTTAGTCCTAATGCTTAATCTGCATTATTTTTTCCTTTTAATTACATTGTATAAAAATTTACTATGTATCAGTCTTAAAGATGTTAATGGGTACTTTGTAATAGTCTGCTTTTTCCAATTATATAAAGTACCCTTTTCTTGGCCTTAATACTTTATTATCTTTGAGCAGAATGTTTGATGCTTTGAAAAGGTACTTAAGTATTTATGTATAAAGGTTTATTTATCAGCTTTTGGGGTAAATTTCAGTCTTAAAGCTCATGTACCATCTCTAAGTTAAGATGTTAAAATTAAAGCAGGAACTTTAAAGGAAGTTTTTAACTCCCTATCTTTCCTAGTCTACTATTTCCTGGGAGTCTTGATGCTTATGAATGACAGTGAGAGACTGGGAGAAGAATCAAGGTATCATGCTGGCTCAGTAGCCACCAGTTCATGGCAGCCTACCAAGGTCCTCGGGAGAATGAGCTATGCTGAAATGTATTTTTCTAGCCTTCAATCTGAACAGATTCATAATACAAAAGTGATAGAGACCTCAACAATCATCTCAAAGGTTGCTGAGAAAATGTCATAGATATGTGTGGGTTCTTCTCCTTGACATTCCTTCCCTACCCAAGCCCCACAAGATTCTGCTGGACTGTTAGTCACAGGTCTTCAGTCCTCTTGATCACATTGGCCACTCAGAGTCTCACTTCCTGGAACCAGCACAGTGAGCAGAGACACACAGCGGGCAGTTGAAGCTGAGTCACTCAATAACCCAAGGATTTCTCTAAAATTCCTAGACTTGGCCTGAGTACTGCTCTTCCCGTGGTCTGGGAGTGTCCTTCTTCCTTAAGTCTGTGAGCCCCTCAGTATTCTTTCAATATACCCAAAAGGGTTCCTTGTTTCAGAGTCTATTTCTATAACCTAAAATCAAAGAACCCTGATAGAAAGGAAAATTGAAGCAAACTGAAATATGTGCATTGATCTTTTAAGTTGTTTTCAAAATGGCTAAAGGAAAAGATAGATGTGAAAGTTTTATAATGAAACTCAGACTTGAGACTCTAAAAGGGAATAACAGGTCTCACAGAGTGGAGCAATTGAGGAAATAAAATTCTGCCTGCATTTGAATTCTCTCTCTCTCTCTCTCTCTCTCTCTCTCTCACATACACACACACACGCACACACACACACACACACACACACTTGCATACTTGGGGAAACATCTATAGAAACCACTGTGGATATCAAAGAGTTTGGGAGGAGTCCTTATTATTAAAAGACATGTACAAAAAATGGAAGAAGGAACTCAGGATCAAAGCCAAATACAAAAGATCCGGCATGAATAGGATTTCAAAGCTCAGAGTAAAGTGAAGCTTGCAAAAAAATGCTGATATTAGTAGTTGTTCATGGAAGGTAGGAAAAAAGAATGTTAGAGGAAAAAACTAAGACTTTTGGAGCACTTACTGTATGTCAGGCTCTGTACTAGGCATTTTACATAGAATGATTCATTTGTTCTTTAAAAAAAAAAAAAAAAAAGGAAGGGGTAGGGATACAGATGGTCCAGTTCTCTGTTTGAGGTCATTAGAATAACCCTAACAGAGGGAAACTTCCTCCTCTAAACTAGAGGCATTGCAATGTCTTGTCTGTATCCTGACTCTTACAGGCTGAGTAGAATATAAATGGAGGCCACTTACCATATGTCTAAAAATTTAAAAGTTGAAAGTCAAGCTTGGCTCATGCCATCCCATGTTTCCATCCAGGGCCCCTCAGCTATCTAGGGAATCGCCCTTGAAATCTAAAGGCTAAAAGGTGCCACCATCTTTCCTGGGTGGTGGCACACATCTGCTGGGGCGGGGCAAGATGAAAACGGGTTCTGGGCCCAGGATCCCAAGGCAGGTGCTAGGACAGGGGCAGGCCCGGTCCCCTGGTCACTGCCACCTCAGGGAGCCTGGCAGGCTAATCCCTTGACTGCCTTGCTTTTCCAACTGAGGCAGCTCAAAGGACTTTCCAAAATTACTCCTTAAAGGACTGCGGTCAGCTGGGAAGCCCAGTCTGCCTAGACACCTACTTTGGGGGATTTGGGGTGCCAACATTAACCACAGCAGCCCAGCTCTTTGCCTGGTTTCCAGACAGAGGCTGTGATTTTCTTTTAACCAATCCACACCCCCCGTCTTACTCACTACCCCACCATGCTCCCAGCCCAGCATCCTCCATCCTCCCATGAGGTTGGAGTAGGATCCAGTTCCTCACCTGTGTCTCTTTCCAAAATTTCCATTCGATCAATCAATTACCAAACTTTGAAAAAATTTTTCTTAGGAGACATAAAAGGGAAAAAAAAAGTATGTTTGTATCAACATTTGGGATATGTGGGGCCATGACCAGGGCAGAGGCCCCTATTTCTAGGTATAATGGTGGCAGTGTTTGTATCTATAAACCTCTTAAAACATAGCATGCAAAATTGAACACAGCATCTAAATATAAACTGACCAGGGCAAAATATATTGGGGCTATTACTTCCCATGATCTTGACACTATTCTAGCTGTGTGGCCCGAGATTATTAGCTTTTTCAGCAGTCACATCACATTGCTGGCTCATATTAAGTTAAGAATTAATTTAAACTCTTAGGTTGCTTTCAAAGGTACTCCTACCAAGCCAGTCTCTCCTAATCTGTAATTGACGGTTTTGAATCTAAATGCAGGATTTTACGTATGTTGCTATTACACCTCACCTTCTTAGTTTTGAACTTTTTAATGACATTTGCAGTGTTCACTATCACTCCTATACTTCTATCAAGGAGAAAATTAGTAAGCTTATATTTTCTATCTCCATGCAGGTATTTGATGAAAGTGGTAAGTAGGGCAAAGAGCAGATACAGAAGCAGTGAGGAAAGCTTAGAGATAGCAGGTTTCAACTCAGCTTTTTTGAAATGTTACTTCTAACAATTAGTTTTCCAACAATGGAATAAAGTTCATGGGAAGATATGAGAAGAATTCAAGCAAAAGCCAAATATGATGCTTGGCAAAGGAGGCTATAGAAAGAATTTTTGGACATGCAGATTTCTGAGGACACTTCCAATTCTAAGATTCCATAATTATATGATTCTAAGTCCTGAGTTATGGGAGACTATGTTGGCATCCCTCAAGGCCATCTCAGATTCCTGTAGGGAACCCTTCCTATGCCCACACTCTTTTAAGAAACCTTCCTCCACTCCATCCCTTTTACTTTTCTTACCATATTCCACCTTTTACTGTAAAGTGGCTGTTGGCATAAGGGTCTCATTTCATCATCATAAGCTCCTTGTATTCAAGAACTACATTTTATTTATCTTTATTTCTCTTGTACCTATAGAATTTGTACCTAGCAGGTATCAAATTGCAGGTAGGAAAAAAGGGAATGGGTCGGGGTTTGAATCCAGGAGACAGATTTAGAGCTCCAGGTGTAAGGGGATCTTAGCACCCCCTCAGGGAGGCTCCAGGAAGGCAGAGGCCGTGCCCATCTGTTCCCACTCCTTAGAAGCCAGCCCACTGCTTAACACATGATAGACAGTAAATATTCGTAGAATGATGAATGAGTTGACAAGTCCTCTGAGAAGGAATTCACTTTAATCTGTTTCTGGGTAGGGCTGGAAGAGAAGAGAGAGAGAGAAATACTGAATCTGACATCCTTTTAAAAGCACAACACATATACCAAGGCCTGCATTGTCCTAATTGATTTAGGAACTCATACCCAAACCTGACTTAAGACTTCCCAACTCAGAATAATTCTCTGAGTTAAGAGGCCCCTGGTCAATAACTCCTTCTACGTACTACCTTTTGAGTCAAATCCCTGTTTCAGAATAGGCTTACCAGATTTAGCAAAGAAACATATAGGATGCCCAATTAAATTTGAACTCCAGATAAACAACAAACAATTTTTTAGGATAAGTATGTTTCAGACAATCTTTGGGGCATGCTTATAGTAAAAAAAAAAAAAAATGTCATAATGTGAAATAGAAATTTAACTGAATGACCTGTATTTGATCTGGCAATCCTGTTTGGGAGGTACACCGTGCATTTGCTCTCCAGACAAATTGCCTTTTCCTAAACCATAGTTGGGCACTTGCCCTCGGTCTCATCCCCTTGCACACCATTGAATCAAGGCTGGTGATTATTATTATGGAAATAATGCCAAATGTCAAAGTGCCATTCATTAACAGTCACACAGTATTTGATAAAACTTCTGATCCAATTTAGCACTTGCCCCCATATTAGAGAGGTAACAGAAAGAAATTGAGTTCGTTTCCTTAGTTTGCACAGCAAGTCCTTGTCGGAGCCCAAATTATGACCTAAGATTCTGAATTTAGAGGCTCTTTGGATTATATTGCCTCTTTCTGGTGGACTGTATTCTCTTTTGAAGTCCTTAAAATTACTTGAAAATCCCCTGGGGGTGCAGCTAAGGGGTGAGGGCAGAGAGGAGCATTGGTGAAAGGAAAGCTTCTGTTACTCATGAGTTTCCAGCAGGCCACCTCTGTGACCTAAGACATCTGAGTCCGGTTGGAGCCCACCTTGGCATCAGGAGGCTAACTCTAAAATGCTCCTTTCGACAGCACCTGAGGCAAGAGAACAGCCTGCTCCTGTGTGCCTCTGTGTTGTTCTAGACCTTAGAGAGATTACAAAGGGAGAAAAAAGGAAAGAAGAAACAAGAAGCCAGTCGGTTGATTTTGTTCTCTTTAACCTTTAAGTCTCTTAAACACTTTGAATGACAAATGGCTTAATTTTTGAAAGTAGTTTTTGTACTAAAAGATCGGATGTTCGATGCCTCAACCCTGTGACTCTCTCTCCAGCCCAGCCAGCATGCAAAACATCTTTCAGTAAAACCATCTGTTCTTTAAAACATTCATATGTCTTAAAATATACAAAACTCAAGACCTGACTTCTCATCTAGACTCTGAATA
Source organism: Propithecus coquereli (assembly GCF_000956105.1). Classification (NCBI taxonomy): domain Eukaryota; kingdom Metazoa; phylum Chordata; class Mammalia; order Primates; family Indriidae; genus Propithecus; species Propithecus coquereli. The sequence continues at coordinate 1,143,697 of NW_012140080.1, forward strand.
CATTCTTTTGGGGCTGGGTTTCTCATAAAGGCTGATTCATAAAACCTTGTTTATTTCTTGGAAACAAGTCTTCAGTTGGTCCGATTTTATCCTTTTCCTGGTTCATCATTCTAAAACCCGTTAGTATGGAAACAGGTTATTAGCTTCTTAAGCTTCTAGCTGTAATATTGTGCAGGAGTCATTTCATTTCAAACTAAGAGAGACATAACCTCTGCGTGAAGGCAATAATGGTGTATATAGAACTGAATCAGTTTTTCTTTGTTAAAAACCATGCCACAATTGTCTGAATTGCAATCTTCTATGAAACCTGTTGGAGACCCATAATGTGAAAAATGTCTAGGAATTTTACCAGAAGATCAAGCCATAAACACACATCTTCTGTGTTATTATAATAAATATTTTACAACAGGTATCAACCATGATGCCAAACCCCAAGAGTGCATTTTTTTGGGTGAAAATATTTTAATGACTTTGGAACAGACTGGTCCAGAAATGCCTTTTTCCTATAAACACCAAGATACATTGACAGATAAACTCGATATTGCGGTATAATGATGAGCATTTTAAAGTCTGTGCTAACATTTTTGCTTTCCTGCCCAGGTCAGAGAAGCTTGACTTCCCAGCCGAGAGCTCTTCTCTGAACAGGGCCACTTTGGGGTCAAGGTCCAGCAAGCGTTTGTGTCTCAGAGCTCAAGAACTAAATAACCATTTCTGAACAGTCTCAGATCTTATTCTATTTTGGATATAAATTGGCAATGTTTTTAATATTAATCAGGAAAAATTAAGACATTCTTAATACAGAGGTACATGTAGCCTTGGATGCAAACAATTTAGGTTTGGAAAAGTTCTGATGAAAACAAGACCTCAGGCAGAGAGTAACGTGATGTTTGTAAATTAGCCCAGCTAGATGAAGAATTTTGTTCAACAGCCCGCTGGGGCTGTGATGCAGGGGAAACTGCATGGTGAATTCCAAATTGCTTTCCTGCATTCCCGAGAAGCAGAAGACTGCAAAGATGGAGCTGCCGGGGCTGTTGTGGCTTTCAAAGAATGAGCTCCAAAGGGACCCTCTGTTGACAGATCTGTCAAAGAGGAATGATCAGATATACTTAAAAAACGAACATCTCCATTCACATTTTTGTGGCTGTGGCCAACCCTGTTCTGTTTCTGCCTACGGACCAGCAAACTGAGGGAGGACCTTAAAGATAACAAGCAGTTATGCTTTTTTTAAAATTCCATTTTATTTTATCTATTTCTTTTAATTTCAGAATATTACAGGAGTACAAATGTTTAGGTTACATATATTGTCTTTGCCCCGTCCGAGTCAGAGCAACAAGCGTGTCCATGCCCCGACGGTGCGAAACGCACCCATTGGGTGTGAATATACCCATCCCCTCCTCCCCCTCCCACTGCTCGACACCCGATGAATGTTACTGCTATATGTGCACATACGTGTTGATCGGTTAATACAATTTGATGGTGAGTGCATGTGGTGCTTGTTTTTCCATCCTTGTGATACTTCACTTAGTAGAATGGGCTCCTCGATGCGCGGCAGTTAGGCTTTTGAAAAGCACCACCCCGATGGAGGTGGCTTTGTGTGTGCCTCCGAGTGCCATCTAGTTTGCAGAGCACGACTTACTCCGCTGGTATCCTGAGCGATGAACACAGAATACAGATGTGGAGCTGAGGAGTGGCTGGGTAGAGCCCGACTCTGACATCACCTCCAGGAAGGACGATGTGGGTAGCATTCTTCACGGCTTTGTGTACACAACTCAGCTCAGGGGTATTGATTTTTTTGGTAGTTATACCAAGCAATTTAGGGAACTAAAAATCCAGGCGGCACAAAAATCCCTTTCTGGGCAAGATGTTCTGGTTTGCAAATTGCTGTGAGCAGGCTCAAGGAGAACCTAACCTTATGATGTTATTGGGGTTTCCACACCACTCTGCCTTTCTCCTAAATGCCAGCTCCGAGGAAAGCTGGAGAAATGTCTGCCTGCCGAGGCACTGCAGCCGGCAGGAAGCAAACTTCAGCAGAATTAACATCTGTGGACAGCACTCTCCGGATTTGTTTGTGTGAGATGCACTCATCGTGCCTTCAGCTTGGGGTCTGTCTTAAGTGGAAGATTTCCCTCACACTGCCGTTCTGTCTTTGCCAAGACAAATGCTGAATTGTTTGTTCTCTCAGAATGATATCCTGAGTGCTAAGAATTCCAAGATGAAAATGAATTCCCCCTCTTCTGGTTTCAGTTCAGACACAGCAAGTTGTGCAATCTCTTGGGACCACTACCCTTGCCAACCAAAAATTAAAACCAATTTGGCTAGATAATAAGGAGCCACAGACGTAATTCTTTTTTCTTAATTTGCCAGGAATTTGATGTTCCTGCAAGGATGAAAGTGAGGCGTTCAGAGCTGTTTTAAGGGAAAAGGAGTCAAGGCTGCAAGCACGTCATTCCATTTTCATTTTTGCTGAAGAATTGCCAGCGCTTGATTCAGATCTACAGCAGAAAAGATCCATGGAGTAAAAAGGTATACAAGTTGTACTTTATGGTACTGAAACACACACCCATGGTGCTGAATTAGCAAAAGAGAAAATTGCTGAGTAACTGAGTAGACATAGAGGCCCTACATAACAGTCAAAGTCAGAAATATTTTAAGATGTAAAATGATTTTTGTTGCTGCATGCTTTTAATAAAAACCTCATAGTAAAAAATAAATCTGCAATAACGATGACCAAATGACTGTTAAATGATAGAGATTTGAGTAAGGTAATTATTGTTTGTATTTATCAAATGCCTGCTATATGTCACATATGTTCTAAATGCCTTGCGTGTATTGCTATATTCTCTTAATCCCATTTTACTGATACAGAAACTAAGAAACAGAAAGGTTGTATAACTTGCCCAGAGTCACACAGTCAGCAAATGGCAAAGCCAAAATTTAAACCCATGCAGTCCAGCACCAAAACCTGTGCTTTTAACTACCAGACTTTACTGCCTCTCAGGAGAATTTAGTCTTGTTTTCTCCCCTTAGGCAGATATGATGTGATGAGATAAGCATACAAATCATAGCGTTTTAGCGTGTCTCCAACTTTTGACACCCCCTTCCTGATTTTATGATGAAATAAAACAAATAGTGGCACACACTTTTATTTTTAACATAGCATCTATTAAAGTGCTTTTATATGAGTAATAAAATCAGTCATTTGAAAATGTCCAATAATACATATGGCCAATCTAACTATTTAATTGAACATTTTTTAAAGATTCAATTTTTTTCTAGGACCTCTACTCCAAAGTTAATACTATTAATAACAAAGTCAGTGAATACCACTGAAGAACAAATATAAAGACATTGTATTTCTAGTGTTAAAAATAGAAAATAAAATACAAAATTTTGATGTTATTAATATGAATAACATTGCAAATTTTACTTGTATCATTGCTCTGCCTTTGATTCTGTGACCATAACTCTTGTGTCATTATCAACAGACATGTGCACAGCACCACTCTTCTCTCATGCAATGCAAATATAGATGTACTTTACATATGACCTTTATCTACCCTTGCCTTCTTGCTTGTTAAAAATTTATTCGTGAGTAAAATTAAAAAATAAACAGAAGTAGTTATCACAAGTTGCACGGTCATTTTTAATCACATCTATAATAGCACATCAGTAACTACCAAAAGAAATCATATTGGAATGGAAAAAAGTGAAGCAACATCACTACAGACACGACCTTGAATCAGCTCCAATTTCTTCTAAAAAAAAAAAAAGAAAGAAAAAGAAAAGAAAAATAATCCCAGAACCCTGAATATTCTTATAATTATTAACCAATTCATTGCTATGGTTTCATAACTTGTCACAACACATGGGTGTGTCCTGATATTACAGTTAAGAACAGGCGAGCTGGATGAATTGTTCAGCTATTCATTCATTTATTCATTCATCCAACAAATACTTATTCTGCACCTCCCACGTGTCAGGATGTGTTTGCCCCAGAAGGCATACCCGCAGGGTTTCCTATACCTTGTGCCCAGTAAGAATGTTCCATTTATTGAACCATAGACTAATAATTTTTATTCAATACTTTGGGCTTTTCTGCCTTCTTTCATTTCTCTTTCCTGACAGTCTCCCATCCAAACGAGTGGCCCTGCTTTCTCTAGGAGAGGACAGTAGAAGTTAAAGACCTTTAATCCTAGTCCAAAGCACTCTCTCCAGATTTAATTTCCCTCGTAAGTAAATTGGAGCTTAATAATTTCAAAATCTCAGTGATAAAGCACCCAGAGGCTGGCCCTCATTGTCACCTGTCTCTGGCTGTTTGTCATCAGCGTGCCCGAAAGCCCCGCAATCTCATCTGTCATTATTGGGAGGCAGATGGAGCAAAAATGAGCTGGGATGGTTGTAGTTGGGGGAAGGAATCAACGTTCCTAATGAAAGGCAGACTACTTAAGAAATGATTAAAGGGCTTTCTCTCAAATATCCATATATATGTTAGTAAATAACTGTTGGCTGTTGACTCTAAAGTTGATTTTGGCTACAGGGAAGTCAAAGTCATAGTCGGGAGGGAAAAGTCAGGGTGGTGAACTCTGAGGAAAAAAAATATGTCATGACTATATTCCAAGTGCCATAATTAGAAACCTCTGAAAATCTCTCTCTCTCTCCCCCTCTCTCTTTCTCTTACAACTATGAATTTCAAAAATATGATGGATTTTCTGCTTGAAAATAACAGTCTTAAAGATAAAAGACCCTTGGGAAATCTGAGAACAGGAAATTACCCAACCTCTACAAGGCAATTAGCAGTCAATCAAAGTACTGTACATTTATTTGCTTCTTATAAAAAAAAAAAAACTTCATTGTTTACATGACTGCACTGAATTTTTATGAAGCCCATAATAGAAACTTACTGACTCATCGACAGAGCTTGAATTGATTGAGAAAATGCTGTGATAAAAATCTCAGCTTGGTATTTTGAGCCTTCTTATAGAGGAGAGGGTTTCAGCAGCTCTTTAAAATAAATCCTGAAAACACAGTCTGTTACTCGAGAGGTTTTGGGGTTTATCGTGGGATTTTTTCTTTTCTTTCTTTTTTTTTTTTTTTTTTGTTATCCTGTATCTAGATTTTTTTTTCCCCTGTAGTTAATCATTCAGTGGCATTCTTTTGTTCTACTTTGAAATAACAAACAGACAACAATACAAATCACAACTGTAAAATTCATTTCACAAACACATTGGAACAAATGAATTATAGGACTATTGGGAGAAGGATTTTTAACTTGTCCCCAAAGCACAAAACATGACTTGTGGCTAAAGTCTGCAGGCTTTTTGCTTTCTGAGCAGATGTGAAACGTGTTCTCTTTCATTGGTGATGAGCCACAAGAGGTTGGGAGAGCTGGTTTGGTTTAATTCAAAGTCACCTGAAGCCTTGTTTGAAGTTCATTAAGGCAATTCAATTCAATTCAACACACATTTGCAGAGCCACCTCCTGCAAGGAGGTACTTGGGCTAAGGGCTATGGAAACCACAGCTATACTTGAGAGGAGCCCACCCTCAGAAGGCAGAGGACTGACATCCCCAGCAGGTCATTATACAACCTTCCTACTTGCTTTTAGTGATCCTATAAAATTTACTAGGCATAGAACTACCTTGAAAAGCAAAGCAAGTCTAAACAACCTATTTCCTGGAACTTCTGGAGCCTACACATTCCAGATCAAAACTGGGAAAGAAAACATCAAGTATTTAATGCAACATTCACTCTGGAAACCCTTTCTCACACCTTAGTTTGTATAGCTATGTGATTTTTATGCTAATGGGTTTTCTCTGTGATAACAGTTTACTAAATTTTACTGAACTTTATTTAGACTAAGTATAATTTCACTTTTTAACCTAAGAATTAGAACTTTAAAGTTTTAATATTTAATTCTGTATATCCTCTATCCTTTTTTTCAAAGCTTAAATAATAGTAGCTAATATTCCTTGCACTTGCTCAAAACCAAGAACCACGTGAAGCACTTTAATTACTTACCTCATCTACTCTTTACCCCTGTGAAGTGGATATAATTACTATCCCACTTTTATAAGTGATGAAATTGAGCTTTTGTGAAATTAAGTAACTTGCCCCAAATCCACACTGGGGTTTGAACACTGGCTTTTTTTCTTCCTGCCTGACCCACTTCTTCTTCTGTATTACCCAGCTATGACATTCTCCAGCCTTTCAGGCTTTGTGTTTATTTGCTTCCTTTACTCTCTTGGCTGCACATAAAGCAGCCAGCAGAGCTATCCCCTGCACTTTGTGAGTCTCAAGCTTCTGCCCCCACTCCAAGGTCTCCATCCTCACTCCAAGCCACAGATCATCAATGTCTACGTCAGTGGTTCTCAACCAGGGTGATTTGCAGTGTCTGGAGACATTTTGGCATCACAATTGGATGCCAAATGGACATCCTGCCTATTATCCTAGTATCCTACTATCCTACTATTATCCTACTAGACACCCTGCCTAGTAGACAGTCAATAAATATTGGTTTGCAGTGAATTGGATTAAATTGGATTCCATGCTCACCAAGCAATTTTCTGCTCACAATTTGGCTTCCTGTGAATCTTTTCTATGAGCATAAAATGTACTGATTGGAGGTGGGCTGGGCAGGCAGTGGGGCTGGGGGCAGGGAGGTGCTCTTGGCATCTGATGGGTAGAGGCCAGGGAATGCTGCTAAACATCTTAACAATGCACAGGACAGCTCCCTACAATGAAGAATTATCCAGTCTAACATGTCAATCATGCTAAGGCTGAGAAATCTTCATCTAATGATATACACGATGTTGAACATAGGTAGGCTCTCTTATGTTTCGAACTGTTTGTTGCTGACATCCTGTTTCACTGACTTGGCTATCCACAGGAGCTAATCCAATACTTCCATATCCCCAGTGGCCTAGCACACATCTTGTCCAGAATAGGTGCTATATAAATATATCAGTAATGATGAGTCATTCATCTCTTCATTCACTCACTTCCTTTGCTGTTCCGCAGGTCTTTACTGAATATCTTTTTGTGGGAGGTACCAAGTTGGACCCTGGGGGCAAAATGTAAGCAATATAGAGGTGTCCCTACCTTTGAGAAGCTTACAGGCTAGAAGACAAGTGATGAGTGCTAGGGTGGGAGATACATGGGCGTGGGGGCAAGGAAGGCACAGCAGGGGCAAATAACCTGGGGGTCGGGGTGGTGAGAGGGGCTTCCTGGAGGAAGCGAAAATTAAACACCTGAGGGATGAGGAAGAGGGTAGAAGTGTTCTAGGCAGGGAAATATCATGTACAAAGGCCAAGAGATGTGAAAGTAACACAAGTACAAGGCTGATGCTTAGGATGTGAGGGGAAGGTTAAGGGAAATCAAGGGCCTGGAGGCTACATATAAGTGTTTGAATTTTGTATCAAGGATAACAGGAAGCCACAGAAAGGTTTTAAAGAAGAATGACAGGATCCGATTTTTTTTTTAAGGAATCACTCTGGACAGGGAAATGCAATGAAATATCACCTCACACCTGTTAGGATGGCTGTTTCAAAGAAAAACAAAAGATAACCAGTGTTGGCAAGATGGGAAGAAATCAGAACTCTTGTGCACTGCTGGTGGGAATGTAAAATGGTGCAGTCATTTATGGAAAACAGTATGGTGGTTCCTCAAAAAATTAAAAATAGAATTACTATATGATCCAGCAATCCCGGTTTTGGTACATATGCAAAAGAATTAAAATCCGAATCTTGACAAGATACATGCACTCCCATGTTCAATGCAGCATTATTCATGGTAGCTGAGAGACAGAAGCAAACGAAATGTCTGTTGAAGGTGAATGAATAAAGAAAATGTGGTATATACATGCAATGGAATATTATTTAACCTTTCAAAAGATGAAAATCCTGTCATATGCGACAATATACATGAAGACGGAGGACATTATGCTAAATGAAAGAAGTCAGTCACAGAAGGACAAATACTGCATGATTCCACTTATATGAGGCCTCTAAAATAATCGAACTCATAGAAGCAGAGAGGAGAATGGTTTTTGCCAGGTGCTGGGGGAAGGAAATGGGGAGTTGTTCAATGGGTATAAAGTTTCACTTATGCAAAATGAAAGAGTTTTAGGGATCTGCTTTACAACATAGTGCCGACAGTTAACAATACTGTATTGTGCACTTAACAAAGTTGTTAAGAGGGCAGATGTCATGTTAAGGGTTCTTATCACAAAAAAGGGCGGGACACAAGAAAATTTTTAGAAGTGGTGGATATGTTTATTACCTTAATTGTGGTAAATGGCTTCGTGGATGTTGGCTTATGTCTAAATTCATCAAATTGTATACACTAAATAGTGAATGTGCAATTTTTTTGTGTATCGTTTATACCTTAATAAAGCTTTTTTTTTTTTTTTTAAGCGTCCGGGCTTAAAAGACTCTGGATACTATGCATAGTCTGGGCTGAAAAGTTGATGGTTGTGACAATCACAGGGAGGAGTTTTTTCAGGGTAACGAAGTACCCCTACAACTTGATACTAAGGTTTTGAAATATGTAAGGGATGACTGCATAGTTTAAGTCCTACTCAAGGAAGCTGATTTCAAAACACAGAAGTTGAAATGTTTTCAACTGTATTACACTCAGGCTCAAGAAAGTGAGCATGTAGCTGTGTCTTCAGCACCAGCATCCAGACTCGTAGGTGCAGCCCAATGGTTTAAATGAGCATATTCATCTACCATAACTTGATGACACCAGCTGTTAATTTCACCCTGCCTACTAGACATAGAATAAATATTGGTTTTCAGTGAATTGTATTAAATTGTATTCTATTCTCACCAAGCAATCTTCTGATCACAATTTGGCTTCCTGTGAATCTTTTCTATGAGCATAAAATGTACTGATTAGCTGACACAAACTTTCTAGTCTGGTTTACACTTCAATTTTTGCTATAAATGATTAAGTTGGCTTTGTGGTTGATGATGAATCCATCTCCTTTGTGTTTGATGAGAATAGCTGACCCTTGTGGTTGCTTATCTAGCATCCATCTCCCCTTTCTCCCTCCAATGAGGAGCTCTTTTTCCAATCAGTCATCCATCCCTCACCATGCAGTCCTTGTGCTTCTGCACTAACTGACCCCACCTCCAGCCCCAGGTGGGCCCTGACTGTCTTATGACAATCATCACATTTCACCAGGGCCACAGTCATTGGTTCAAAGTTTGGCACATGACCTAACCCAGTCTAATCTGAGTGAAATTTAAGAGTCTTAGAAAACTGGAACAGAGATTATCTATTACATTCCTTCTGATGATGGAGGAAGCATTTAGCTCCTGGACATCACAGGAAGCCAGTTTGCTACTGTGATGGTTAATTTTATGAGTCACAACTTACCTAGGCTATAGCGCTCCATTGTTTAGTCAAACACCAATCTAGATGTTACTGTGAAGGGTGCTTTTTTTTAATATTTGATTAACATTTAAATTAGTAGACTTTGGGTAAAGTAGATTACCCTCCATAATATGATTAGGCCTCATCTAATCAGTTGAAGGCTTTGAAAGAGAAGAGTGAGGCCCCCTGAGGAAGAGGGAAGTCTGCCTGCAGACTGCCTCCAGGCAAGACTGTAACATCAACTCTTCCCTGGGCCTCCAGCTTGCTGGCCTGCCCTGCAGATTTCGGACTTGCCAGTCTTTATAATAACATAAGCCAAATCCTTAAATTTCTCTCCCTTCTCTCTGTTTCTCTCTCCCTCTCTCCCCGCTCTCTTCTTGGTTCTGTTTCTCTGGAGAACCCTGACCAACACGGCTACCATCAGGAAAGTCAGTCTGAGAACAAAGCAACTACACAGAAGAGAGCACAGCTAAGACAATTATGGCGGACACAAACCAGAGCCTGGATCAAACCCAAACTGAAGCCCACATGTAACCACCAGAATCTCAGCAGCAAGTAACAGAAAACCCAACCACCTTAAACAATGTATAAATGTATGCCTTACAAAGTAGAAATTCCAGTAGTATAACAGGCTTCTGATGCCCTCATACTTATTGGCTGACATTAATAACTTTTTTTTTTTTATTGCAGGGTATTGTGAGGGTACAAACATTATAGTTACCCTTTATGTCTTTGCCTCACCCAAGTGTGGGTTAAAGGCATGCCCTTCCCTCCCTTTAGTGCTCCCCGTGTCCTTTAGCTGTAGATTTGCCCCACCCATCCCCCTAATCCCTAGAGAGTATTTCTGCCATGTGATCAACCTAGTGTTGATCAGTTAGTACCAATTTGATGGCGAGTACAAGTGGATCCCATTCTTCTGCTCTTGTGGTGCCTCACTTTGGATAATGGGTTTAAG
>NW_012140080.1:1155280-1169930 GCF_000956105.1 Propithecus coquereli
CCATGAGCAAGGTAGGTTTTTCCATCTGTTTACATCTTCTACAATTTCTTTTTTTAGTGTTTCGTAGTTCTCCCTGTATAAGTCTCTTACATCTTTCGTTAAATATATTCCTAGATATTTAATTTTCTTTGAGGCTATTGTAAAAGGAATTGAGTTTTTTATTTGATCTTCGGCTTGACTGTTGTTGGCATATATGAATGCCTCAGATTTGTGTGTCAACATTAATAACTTTGACAACAATCAAGGCTACCCACTTCCTTCATCACATCCTATGGAAGAGATTAGATTTCCGTGGTCTGTCTCTCAAAAGTAAGTGTGATTCTTTTTTCATAGTGTATCAGTCCAGACTGACATAGATTTACCCATCCCTCAACCAATCATTGTCAAGGGGGTGGGAATGGGGGAAGGATTGTCATGATTGACTTAAAAGACCAACCCTCAAAACCTGGTCAGTCCCCTAACCTGCATTGCTGCTACACAGTGAGGATGGGTGAATGGACATTAGGCAGGCAAAATATGTCTACTACAGAACCCAACTACTGCATTTTCAGATATACAAGTTAACAAATTGCCTGTTCAAACTATTTTAAATTGGATTTCTGGTGATTTATTACCAAAGTCATGAACTGCTGTAGCAGTCAGTGAACCCCTCCTCAAGATCTGATGGCCTCTGGGTACCCTGACAAAATCAAGTTGCTGGGCCTTCAGGGTTGAACATCAGACCCTAAATCATGATGAGTTCCTGGGCTATGTCACCCTAGGAAGCCATGTTTCCCTAGTCCACGTGTCTGCATTAACTACACCTCCTTTTGCCCATCCCTCCCCCAAAAACGTCCTGGGTCTGTCACTCACCCAGAACCTCCTGAGCACTAGACTCCACAATTAATCACCGCAGGGCATCCACTTCTCCCTGACCCCTGACTGCTGACCTTCTGTCATGTCCCGTGCACAGGTCATCAACCCAGAATTATACCCATTACATGCTTCCCTTGCTGCTATTACTGGGCTCCCAGAAGGAAAAAAACTAACATTTATCTGTTACCTTACTTAGCACCACATGAGATGCTTTCTAATTTAAGTCTCATAATAACTTTAAGGAAAGCATATCAGAATCTTTAATTCACAACTGAGGCAATTGGCCCAGGAAGGTTAAATATAATAACTTGATCAAGGTCATGCTACTAGGAAGGGATTCAAATGCTTGTTGATCTCCTCCCAAGCCTGCACTTTTTTTGTTGCGCCATTAAAAATTGCACTGGCCTAGTCCACTATGGAATCTCATGGCCCCATTTCAGTTTAAAAGTTATGTTTACACTATACTATAATCAGTTAAGTGTGCAATAGCATTACATCAAAAAACTGTAAAGAAAGTAGAATCATATTATGTATATTAATATTATCCTGCAAATTTTTCTTACTTGACAATAATGTCCCTTGATGATGTACTGATTTTTTTAATGGCTGCATAGTATTCTTTCTAATTCAACAATCTCCTACAGATAATCACTTATTCCTCCTATTTTCCTCTGTGACAAATAATGTTTCAACGAGCATTTTTTCAGACATTTTTGGTGGTGTGCTGGTAAACGTTTAACAGTTGGCCCTCTGAATTAAAAAAAAAAAAGGCAGCCCTGATTTGTAATGTCTGTTGATTTCCATGGTGTAAATATTCCCATTATTGGCAATTTCAGGCTACCAGTGTGACACCACAGAAGGCAGAGATAGGAAGAGATGTGCACCATCGGTTTGAGCTAGCCAGTCAACTCAGCTGCAGCACACGACTGCAGACGTTATTGTGTATATGCTTGTGAGTGTTTTACAACACAGGAAAGGATAATATTAAAAGGCAATTATCACTTGCCAGACGGGAAATATAACTAGCTTATTAGCTATAATAAAGTTGAACCATGAATTAAATGCATTCCTTTTGAATTCCAAAGAAGGTTCTCTATCTGTTCCCTTAAATAGATTCTGTTTGAAAGCCAAGGGAATTTCAACACTTTTCTTTTCACTTTGCCACCTGAGAAAATTATTTAAGGAAAGCAGACTTGATGTACGACTAAAATATGTTTTTAAAAATTCAATAGAATTGCTATTAAATTCACGAATTAGTATATTCAGATGCAAGCACATGCATGATGAAAGAATGCTGACCTTTGTTCTCTGGGATGCTTATCCTACCAGGGCTGACTTACACACAGGTGCACAAAAGAACCACATCAAACTGGAGGATGTGTCAGAATCGCCTGGAGGGCTCATTAAACCAGTTGTTGCTGGGTCCCACCCACACAGTGTCTGATTCCAAAGGCCTGGGGTGGGGCCGAGAATTTACATTTCTCTCAAGTTCCTAGGTAATGCTAATGCCCAGAGAGATGTCACTTGGAGAACCACCACTCTGCACAAACTCTGAACCCAAATCTCAGGGAATCTTCTTTCATGCTCTGCTATTACGTGAATTTCCACCACTAGATGAATTTCTTTCAGCTGGAGACTTTTTTCTTGTTAAACTACAGACAGATTTAGTAGTAGAGTAAATTAAGTTCTTATCAGTGAGCACCTGGTGTGGGCTTGTGCCTGGTTCTTTCCCACGTGGTCTCTCCGTGGAGATGCTTGAGAGTTCTGCACGGTGGTTGGCTTCCCTCAGAGAAAGCAACCCAAGAGACAGAGGCAGAAGCTGCAATGTCTTTTATCACCTAACTTTGGAAGTCACACACTGATTCCCGACAGTGCATGGAAAGAGATTCTAAAGGCAGGAACATCAGGATGTGAGGATCGCTGGAAGCCATCTCAGAGACCAGCTAGCAGACCACAGCAATGTCTTTGGCTGGTATCCTGAATGAGGTGAGGAGCGACTGGAGATTTGGGGTGGAAGAATGATAAAATATGCCTTATGTTTTAGAAGTGTCAGGTTTTAGTCTGAAATGTCGGTTCTTGGTGCGTTCACAGCCAAAGAATGACCAGACATACCAAAGTTAGGCAAGTATGAAAATGAGGTTTATTGAGGACAGAAAGGTAGGATTATAGGGCAAGAGCAAGAGCAAGATACGGATTTACAGAGCATGGTATATACGCCACAGATGACAACCGGACCCATTGTTGCAGCAAAGTGAAAGCCAAAGGAAGGGTACAAAGAGAGAAAGGTTAGGGTTTGCGTCTTATTTTATGGTGTCCGAATAGGGACCTCTACGTGGTTCAAATGTCACCATGGATCCACTTTGATTGGACAGTTGGGAGTCACATGACCTAAGCCTCAACTATGTATGTGGGTTCTAGGTCAATTTCCAAACTTTAGGGTACCCATGGGCTAGAGAGTCCTCTGCATTCTTTTGCAGCTGGTATGCCCAGTTCTGATTGACAGATTCATAGGGTATTCCCTCTGCCCCCAGGCATGGAGAATTGGGGTGGGGCAGGACCAAGATGGGGGCAACAGCAATCACTTTTGTCCCTAGGAGAACTGGAATCCCTTGCTATCTACCTAACAGAAGGACTGTTTTGAGTGCTGTGTGGAGAATAGACCATGAGGGCATGAGTAGCAAGGGTGGAAGCAAGAAGGACAGCTATGAGGCAATCTCAGGAATACAAGTGAGAGATTATGGTGGCTTGGACCTGACGGTAGGTGGTAAAGGTAGTAAGAAGTGGTCAGATTCTTCTGGATATAGTTTGAAGTTAGAGTCAATAGAATTCCTGATGGATTAAATGTGGGCTGTGAAAAAAGAGGAGTCAAAGATGTCTCCAAGGCTCTTAACCTGATGGAGTAGCCATTGCCCTCTGCTATATTATCCTGGTATCAGCCCTATCCCTTGCCCTGGAAACTCATGGAATTAGGAGAGGCTGCCAGGATATTGACAGAATATTACCCAAAGTCTGTCAAAATGACACTAATTCAACACTCTGGCATTTTGCATGAAAGGATCTAAGTGTCATTTCAAATGAAATATAAAAACCAAAATTGTTGTAAATCATTGAAAAATTTTAAGACACAAATGTTCCCAAAACTATGGCTAGGCTAATTATAATCTCTCTGCCCCAATTCTCCCTACCTAGCTTTTAGATGACAAAATATTGCTCTTCATTTTTTGTTTTCATTCTACGTTAACAGAAAGATTCCTGGAATCTGTCAGCAGTAGAACATGTTCAACCACTACATAATTTTAAATAATTTTCTTTGCTTTATAATAAAAGCAATGTTTATTTAAAACATTTAGATTTTCCAAGCATTAAAAAATTGCTCATTTGATCTAATGTCAGAAATTTTATGCTGAATATTTCAAGTCACTGTGGAGATGAGTATTCTACACAACAATATTAGAGTTATGGATCAGATTTGCAGCTCAATTACCTGGGAACTGATCTGTTCTAAACTAAGTTTGTCGTCTCTCAGGTTCTGAGTTTTGAGGCTCTTGCAAATTGGCAGAACAATGATACTCAAAGATAACTCTGGCTATAGTTGAGAGCATGGACTTGAGGGGGTGGAATGGAATCCAACCTTTCTTCCCTCCCTCACCCAACCACCACATTCAAGCGATCATCACCTCTCTCTGGCACCAGTGCATCGGTCCCCCGGAAAGTCCCCCGATTCATTCTCATAGGTCAACTAAAAATGCAAATCATGTCAGGTCACTCCCCTGCTTAAACAATGCTTGGGCATCCCATTGCCCTTACAAAGCAGCCAAAAATCTGAGTAGGATTCACATGTCCTTGCTTAATCTGATGCAAGGAACCTACCCAATTTCAATACCATCTCTACTTGCTCAACTCTTTCTATTCCACCCACGGTGGGTTTTCTTCCAGTTCCTCCATGGCACCAAGCTCTCATTTCCACCCCTCTGGAACTCCTAATGGGTTGTTCTCACTGCCTAGAACATTAGACTCATCAGTCTGTGGCTAATTTATGCATTTCTTTCAGATCTCAGCCTAACCTCCACCTTCTCAGGGATGTGGTCCTTTCTCTCCTTGACTAAATGAAGCCCCCCACCCCCCACTACACTCTAGACCCTCCTATTATGCCTTGTTCCTCTCTTCTCATCACACTTTATTGAACCTGCCTATTGAATGCCAATCTTTCCCACTAGATTGAACTTCCCCTTCCCACCTGTCTTGCTAGTCACCCCCATCACCTAGCACAATACTGCTCAATGTATCAATGGTTATATATCGAATAAATGAATGAAAGCAAAGAGAGAGTTAGGAAGTGTTGTCTAAATTGAAGGGTTAGAGAGAAAGGATGGATTTGAATTTTGAGTGGTAAGAGTAACTAAAATATGAAAATTAGCTGTAAATGGGGGAAATAATTGGGAGAAAGGGTAAACTCTCGTGTGTCTGGTTCTCACTGTATTGCATGAGCCTTGAGCAGTACCTGGGACATGGTAGAACACTGAAATATTTGTGTCAAATGAATGAGGTTGGAGGCTGCACAAGCAGAGGCTATCAGTGGGCCAGTGGGCAGTTCCCTTCCCCGAGAGAGGGAAAATGTGAGCCCAAGTGCTTGTATAGACAGTGCCTCAAACATCACTACTCAGCTATTTGTTTTCAAAGAAAAGAGACAAGTATTCAAAATGACATTCTATCAAAAGAAAGGAAAACAAAGCATGAGTGTGTGTGAAGTATTACCGGGTTGTACTCAATCTTTTGCATTTATATTAGTATTTTAATACTTTTCATGTTAACCAGATACCTTCATTAGAATAATTTTATCTAATTGACTTCAATTTCTGGTAAAGACAGACAAGATGTGATTTCGGATGGGCCGCTTCTGAAAGTTGTGGCTGACAATTGCAAAAAATTATCTCCTTCTTCTTCAAAGGGAAGCATTATAGACATTCTTTTAAAACATCTCTACCGTGACCAGCTATGCATCTTTTAACTTCAAAAATGTAACACACAAGGTTTCCATTTGGAGTAATGGAAAATTTCTGGAACTAGACAGTGGTGGTGGTTGCACAACACTGTGAATGTACCAAATGCCACTGAAACGTATACTTTAAAATGGTTACAATGATAAATTTTATGTTATGTATTTGACCACAAAAAATTAACATGAAACATGTGTTTCCCAAAATTAAAAGTTTGACCACCTTATGCAACTTAGATGTTTTAGAAATATGAGAAGATTTGCTCTGCTTGTGAGATGCTTTTAAAAAGCATAACAGCACAAGGCTGTGGAGATTTTTCCTGGCAGTGAGATTTGGAGCCCAGAGTCTGAGAGAGGAATGAACTTCAGGTTGTGTGTGACATCATTTTGAAAGTAAGAAAAAGAGAGTCTAAGTACTAACAGAAAACAATCACTTCCCAGGTCTATAGAAGAAAAGGGCTGTCTTTGATTCTCTCTCTGTCTAATTCTATTTGCTTCTAGAGAATTGTCTTTTCAGAGACAATGCTGTACTTAAGAAATCCAAGCATATGGTCTATACAGTAGTTTTCAGCTTCGTCACAAGCAAGAACACATTTATTTATTATTTTCCTTCAGAGATTACATGTTTTTGAAAGGTAATATCCATTAAACAATGTCAACTTGCACTTATTAAATAAAAATAAATCCATTTTCTATTTTCTACGAATTAGCTGTATCATACACATACACCCACCTATCTGGTCTCTGATTAGCATGAGGCAGCCAGTGTTACCACACTGTAACTCCAGGTAAAAGCAAAGAATTGACTTTCTGGTTTATCTGTCAGCTTTTTCATCTATAAATGCCTTTAGACATGTTAAAACACTGAAAATTCATTAGGTTTTTAGAAAGACTGAAAATCTCCATTACTACCTTCCAGGATCTCTAAATAAAGATTCACCAATATAATCATTAGCATTTATATCAGTTTATCTCAACTGAGAGGAGGCAAGTACCTTGAAAGGGCTTATCAAAATTGCTTTGGGGACTTTTTCAAACTACAGTACATATTTCCTTGAGCCCCTGCTGAGAAACTGATACACCCTCTGGGTAGGAGGAGGAGGTGGGGATCTTTTTCCTCTTCTCTCTTGAGAATTACAGCCACCGGGAGCCTCGCTTACTGGTGAGAGTGTATTGTACCCTTCAGGTGGATTAGGGCCAAGAAAAGGGTATGCATGAAACACTGATTTATATAACTCTTCATGTGAGGCTTTCACAGCAAAACAAATTTCTAATGGCACATCACAGTCTCACTGCCTAGACTGAATAAGGTGGGCCAAGAAACAGTATGTAAAGTGCTCTAACAAATGAATGAGAAAAAGATTAAATTTCAATTGAAAATGAGCAACAATAATAGAAGGGAAACTCAAGTTACTAACAAATAAGGGATGAAATGTTTCAACCTCACCAGGAACTGAAAAAGGTAGAAATGTAAACTGCACTGTGGGGCCTGGTTTGACTTCTTCTCTGACCAAGATGAATAGCAATGACAAGATTCGCCCTCCCTGCGACTAAAAAATGGACAAGCTGTAGGAAACAATGATCTGTATGACATTGGACCTCAGTAAAAGAAGGGCGGTGATCCTGAGAGATGGGAAACAAATGAGGTGAGGCACAAGTTGTCCAGCTTACGGCCTTGAGAGAGTTTCCAGGTCACAGCACGGGGAGGGGGCCCTGGGCAGAGCCTAGCAGACTGCCTGAGTTGAAAAGAGGGAGCAAAGAGTACAGGGAGATCACGGTATTTAGAATTTGCAGGATAGAATAATAAGGAGAAAGCTGAACAGAGAGAGCTTCAGAAATCTGCGCAGGGAGGCTCCCTCTCCCGTCTCTAGCTGAATACTGATCAGCACATGTACATGAAGAGGCCACGAGAGAGGCCCAGGGAAGAATCTCCTGAAAGGATTGAGGTTAAACAGCGCCTGGTGCTCACACAGGGCCTGTCGCACCAGCCAGACTGAATTCATGGGACATCGTGCAGGGTATTCAGAAGGGACTTGCCTCAGTAGTGGAAAATTAGTCCTTACCTGAAACAATGCTCTGGTCCCATCTAATAAACCTCACAAGCAAGACCTAAAAGTATCAAACTGTTTCCAAGTAATTTAACTGCATACTGGGAATAAGCCAGAGATCATTATGTGAATACAAAAATATTCAGTCATCAACAAGGTAAACTTCACAATGTCTAGAAGCCAACCAAAAATTAAAGCGGTATGTAACCAAGAAAGAAAATACGACCCATAATGAGGAGAAAAACTAATCACACAGGTAATTAATCTAACACGGGTGTTAGAATTAGCATCTAAAGACAATAAAACAATTATTACAACTATACTCCATAGATTTAAAAAGTTAAATAAAGACATAGAAGATATTTAAAAAAGACCCAATATCAAACTTGTAGAGATGAAAACTGCAATATGTGAGATGTAAAATACACTGGACAGGATTAACAGCAGAGTACATATTGCAAAAGAAAAATATTGGTGAACTTGAAGACACAGCAATAGAAACTATCCAAACTCTAATGAGAGAAAATAGAATCAGAAAAATAAACAGAGCATCAGGGCGCTTTGGGACAACATCAAGCAGCTGAATAAACAAGAAATTGGAGTCACCTAAGTGCACATGGGGAAGGGGAAGGGAAAAGAAGAAAACATTTTTTGTTGGAATAATGGACCAAATTTGATGAAAACTATAAACCCACAGATCTAAGAATCCCAACTAACTCCAAGCACAAGAAATTTGAGGAAAACTGCAACAAGGCATATCATAACAGAAGTGTTCAAAACCAATGATGAAGAAAAAAAATCTTAAAATCAGCCAGAGAAAAAAAGATAAGTTCTATATAGAAGAAAGATAATAGGGTGACAGCAGCTATGTCACTGGGGAAAAATTCAGAAGAGAAGAGAATAGAGCAGCATCTCCAAAATACTGAAAGAAAAACACTATTAATCTAGAATTCTATACCCAGAGAAAATATCTTTCAAAACTGAAGGCCAATTAAAGACTATTTTAGACATGTAAAAGGTCAAAAAGCTGAGAGAATTTATCATCAGCAGGTCCACATAACAAGAAACGTTAAGTCCCCAGAGAGAAAGGAAAAGATACAGATTGAAATATTAATACAAAGGAATGAAAAGACCAAAAAATGAAACTATGTGGGTAAATGTAATTTTTTTCATCATTTGAATTTCCTTAAAAGATAGGCTGTTTAAATTAAAATGTAATAATGGAGTGTGGGCTTCCTACCATTTGTTCAAAACGTATGAGAACAATAGCACAAAACTTGGAAGAGGAGAAATGGAAATTGTTCTTGTCCTATATCTGAAGTAGTCAAATATCACTTTCACATAGACTCTCATAAATTTTTTTAAAAATTCAGTAAGAATGTGGAAGATTTGAACAATACTATTAGCCAACTCGACCTAGTTGATATTTATAGTCTACTCCATGCAACAAGAGCAGAGTATACATTCTTCTTAAGTGCACACAGAATATTCACCATGTTAGGCCATTTTCTGAGCCATAACACAAATCTTGATAAATTCAAAAGGATTCGAGTTGTACTGAGTATGTTCTCTGACCACAGCAGAATTAAATTAAAAGACATAAAACATGTTTGGAAATCTCCAAATATTTGGAAATGAAATAACACACTTCTAAACAACACATGGGTCAAAGAAGAAATAAAAATTAGAATTATAAAGTATTTTCAACTGAGTGAAAATGAAAATATAAAATACCAGAATCTGTGGGATACTGCTAAAGTAGTATTTAGAGGGGAATTTATAGCAGTGTTTAGGGGGAAGCTTGTGCCTATATTAGAAAAGAAATGTCTCAAATCAGTGGCCTCAGCTTCAACCTTAAGTAACAAGAAAACGAATAACAAGTTAAAGACAAAGTAAGTAAAAGAAAGGAAATAATATAGATCAGGGCAAAAATTAATAAAATAGAAAATGAAAAAATTATAAAGAAAATCAATAAAACAAGAGCTAGTTATTTGAGATCAATAAAATTGATTAACCTCCAGCCAGATTGATTAGCCCAGAAAAGAAAGAAGTTACAAATTACCAATATCTGGAATGTGGAAGGTGGTACCACTACAAATTCTACACATACTAAAGGATAATGAGGGAATATTATAAACAACATTATGCCAATAAATTCAACAACTCACATTAAACAGACAAATTCCTCAATAGACACAAACCATCAAAGCTTACTCAGGAAGAAACAGATAACCTAAATTACTCTATATCTATTTTTTAAAATTGTAGTGCAAAAACATTCCCACAAGAAAAACTCCAGGCCCAGATGGCTTCTCTGGTGAAATCCGTCAAACATATAAGGAAGAAATAATACTAGTTCTATACAAACGTTTTCAGAATACATTACACTAGTACCAAATCCAAGAAAATACAAGAAAAGAAAACTATAGGCCAATATCCCTTATAAGCATAGATGCAAAAGTTTAGCAAATTGAATTCAATGGTATTTAAAAATAATAATAATAATAATAATAATAATAATACATCATGACCAAATGGAGTTTATCCCAGGTATGCAAGTTTGGTTTAATACTCAAAAAATTTAAAATGGAATTCACCATATTAGCAAACTTTAAAAAACCCCTTTGATCATCTCAAAAGATGCAGAGCGAACATGGACAAAATCCAATACCCATTTCCAACAAAAACTCTCGGCAAATTAGTAGTAGAAGAGAACTTCTTCAGCCCCATAAAGGGCATCTACAAAAAACCCTGTAGATAAATATCATACTTAATGGTAAAAGAGTGAATCTTAGTTCCACTAAGATCAGGAACAAGAAAAAAGGTGTTTATTCTCACCACTTCTATACAACATTTTCCTAGAGGTGCTAGGAAGTACAATAAGGCAAGAAAAGGAAATAAAAGTCACCCAGATTTGAAAATAAGAAGCAAAGCTGTCTTTATTCACAGAGGATGTGATCATCTATGGAGAAAATCTATGGAATCTACAAAAAACAAAAAAGGCTAATAGAACTAAAAAGTAAGTCCAGTAAGCTTACAGGCCCAGGTCAATATACAAAATGGAGTACATTTCTATAAACTAATGACAAATGATCAGAAATTGAAATTTTAAAAATTATCATTTACAGTAACATCAAAAAGTATGAAATACTTAAGGGTAAATCTGGCAAAAGATGTACAAATCTTGTACACTGAAAACAATAAAATATTTCTGTGAGAAATTGAAGAAGACCTAAATAAACATAGAGTTACACCTAATGCTTGAGTCAGAAGACTCAATATTGTAGGAAGTCAATTCTCCCCAAATTAATCTATAAATTTAACACAACCATGTCAAAAATCCAGTAAGTTTTTTCACATAAATTGAAAAAACTGATTGTAAAATCATGTGGAAATGCGAAGGGCCCAGAATAGCCAAAACAACTTTGAAAAACAACAACAGAATTGAAGAACTAACACTACCTTATTTCAAGACTTATTTTAAGGCCACATTAATGAATACAGTGTGGTATTGGTGTAGAGACAAAGATAGGTGACAGAGAGAGATAGATTGATAGACAGGCAATATAGAGGGTCCACAAATAGAACTACACAATATTGACAACTAATTTTTGACAAAGATACAAAAGTAATTCAGTGGAAAAAGGGTAGCATTTTCAACAAATAGCACTGGAACAACTAGATACCTAAATACAAAATCACAAAAAGTTAAGCTTCAATCCACACCTCATACCATATTAACTCAATAATTAATTCAAAATGAATCATAGACTACACTTAAAACCTAAAAATATAAAACTTCATGAAGAAAACATAGGAGCACACTTATCTGACTTTGGATCATGCAAAGATTTTTAAAATATGACTCCAAAAGCATAATCTATAAATGAACACATTGAAAAATTAGATTTCTTCAATCCATAAATGAACAAATGAAAAAATTGTACTTGCTCTTCAAAAGATACAGTTAAGAGAATAAAAAGACAAGCCATATACTGGGAAAATATCTTTGCCAAGCATCTATCGAATAAAGGACTTGTATGCCAAATATAAACAGAGCTCTCAAAATGCAATAATTAAAAAAGAAATAATCCAATAAAAAATAGATAAAAAATGTTAGCATTTTATCATATAAAATATACAAAAGGCAAGTAAACACATAAAAAGATATTCAATATCATTAGTCTTTAGGGAAATAAAAATGAATGAGATACCATTACACGCCTACTAGACTGTCTAAAGCTAAGATGACAGATCATGCCAAGTATTGCTAAGGATATGGAGAAACTGAAATTCTCATATACTGCTAGAAAGAATATAAAATGGCCCAACCACTTTAGAAAAGTAGTTTGGTTATTTCTTCCTTTCTTCCTTCCTTCCTTCCTTCCTTCTTTCTTTCTTTTTAATTGAGACTGGGTCAGCTCTTTCACCCAGGCTGGAGTGCAGTGTCACAATCATAGCCCTCTTCAGCTTCGAACTTCTGAGCTCAAGCGATCCTCCTGCCTCAGCCTCCTGAGTAGCTGGGGCTACAGGCACCTGTCAGCATGTCTAGTTATTTTTAAAATTTTTTGTAGAGATGAGACCTCCCTATGGTAATTTCTTAAAAAGTTAAACTTAGGCCAGGCATGGTGGCTCACACCTGTAATCCCAGCACTTTGGGAGGCTACGGTGGGAAAATCACTCAAGCCCAGGAGAATGACACCAGCCTGGGCAACATAGCAAGACCCCATCTCCACAAAAAATAAAAATTAGCCGGTTGTGGTGACATGCGCCTATAGTCCTGGCTACTCAGGAAGCTGAGGCAGGAGGATCGCTTGAGTTCAGGAGTTTGAAGCTGCAGTGAGCTATGATCATGTCACTGCATTCCAGCCTGGGTGACAGAATGAGACCCTGTCTCAAAAATAACAAAAGTTAAACTTACACCTACCCTATGATCCAGCCATTTCATTCCTAGATATTTGACCAAGAAAAATGAAAGCATATATATACACACAAAAACTTTTATGCCAATATTTATAGCAGCTTTATTTGTATTAATAATAGCCAATATCTGGAAGGAATTCAAATATCCATCAACAGATGAATGGATGTACAAATGACGATATGTCCACACAATGGAATACTTCCTCAGCAACAGAAAGGAAAGAACTATTGATAAACGCTACAACATGAAAGAATCTCAATATTATGCTTAGTGAAATAAGCCAGACCAAAAAGAGTGTATATTCTATGATTTATTTCATCTGTAAACACTTCTAGGAACCGCAAAGTAATGTATAATGACAGAAACATTTCAGCTTGGGAATGGTGTAGGGGGTGCAAAGCGAGGTCAGGCAGGAGGGAGAGATTACAAAGGAGCACGTGGAAACTTTCAGGGATGATGGATATGTTCATTATCTTGATTATGGTGATGGTTTCACAGATGATACATATCTCTAAACATATAAAATTGTACCCTTTAAATTTACACAGTTTATTGTATGTAAATTATACCTCAATAAAAGTGTTAAGACCATGACATTTTTGTCTATGGAAATAGCAATTATTATTAAAATAATTACACTCAATGTAGGTGGGTGTGCAATGAGAAGGGCACTCCTGTATATAACTGTTATGAGCACAAATGGATATAACCTTTCTGTGGGAAGTTTGGCAAATATAATATATATAACCTAAACATTTGTACCCCTGCAATATGCTAAAATAAAAAAAAATTTAATTAAAAAAACAAATAAAAGCAATTATAAATGACTTCATATTCTGTAATTCAGTCATCGCATATTCTAGAATGAGTTTATATTTGAAACATGAAAATATGGAAAACACATAAGTAAAAAGATATTTGTCATACTTTTATTTATAATAAAACATTTTTAAAATAAGGAAGTCACAAATAAATTATCGTAAAGCCATTCAAGGGAATATTACTCAAACATTAAAATTATGCTAAGAAAGAATCTTAATAATATGGGAAACTGAAATATGTTTCAAAAGGTAAATAGTGACTGATTCTGAAAGGTGATTTCTTTCTTCATACATTTCCATATTTTCTACAGCAAACATGTATCACTTTTACAAATTAAAATAAACACTCTTCTTTAAAAGAAGTAAGAAGGTAGTTTCAAAAATAATGGCAGAGCAATCATCTGGTATTCATCTTACTATTACCTTTGCTGCTAACACTGGTATTTGTAGAATAAGTGTTTCCCAAAAGGAAGAAAGTTTATCTGTCCTAAAACTTATTCACTTACGACTGGATGTCAGTCACTCATTCCTGACAGATATAGTCTCCCATTTCAGACCCTTCAAACAACTACTTTCTTTTTTAAGCTCTTATTAAAATCTCATCCTTTAATTCCAGTATATCTTCTCCAAGGGGGAGAATGAATCATAGAAACTTAAAGAATAAAACTGGGGAGAATGTTTGTAATAAATATGAAAAATTAACATGTACATAACTAGTTATCACTAATTAATAAGAAATATTGGTCCTACCAAAGAAAGTAAGCGAGGTAATAAAATAGGTCTACACAACTATAAATAATCAATTAATATGTTAAAGAAGTCTATCTTAATTAGTAATCAACCCAAAAGCAAATTTAAACATCAGCGAGTGCCATTTTTCAATCTGTCAAATTGGCAAAGTTCAAATAAATATGACTCTTGCAATTGGCAAAGGTGCAGTGAAAGCAAGCACTTACCAATGCTGTCTTTGTCCATCCAGGCTGCTATATCAGAATATCACAGACTG
>NW_012140080.1:1170195-1182189 GCF_000956105.1 Propithecus coquereli
GGCCTCCCAGAGTGCTAGGATTACAGGCATGAGCCACCGCGCCCGGCCAGATTGGAGGCTTCTAAACAGCAGAAATTCATTTCCCACAGTTCTGGACACTGGGAAGTCCAAGATCAAGGAGCCCACAATCTGGTCAGGGCCAAGTTTCTGGTTCATAGATATTGCCTACTTGCTGTGTCTTTTCATGGTAGAAGGAGTGAAGGGATCTCTCTGGAGCCCATTTTATAAGAGCACTAATCCCACTCATGAGGGCCCCACCCCATGACCTAATCATTTCCCAAAGTCTCCACCTTCTAATATTACATCACCTAGGGAGTTAGGACTTCAACATATGAATTTTAGGGGGACACAAACATTCAGACCATAGCAAATACCATTGGAGGGTGGGTTAAAATGGTGCAAATTTTCTTGAAAACAATGACTCAAAGATTTGTGGAAGAAAAGATGTTCATCAAAGCATTATCTGTGGTAACAAAAAGATCAGAAACAACCTGCATACCCAATAATAGGGATTATTAAAATAATTATGGTGCATCCATGCAATAGAATAATTTAAGGCTGTTAAAAGTCAGGTATTTAAAGAATATTTAGAAACAAGGAAACTTGCTTATGATCAAATGCTGAATGAAAAAAGGACAATATAAGCACATGACCCCATTGTGTTAAATACAGGGGTTGGGGAACGGTGGGGAGAGAGAGAAAGAGAGGAAATAAAACCAGAAGGAAATATCCACATGTATTATCAGCAATTAACCTCTGCTGGCAGGAAGGAGGATAATATTATCAGTAATTTTTTAATCACTATATATTCTTTTCTGTATTTCCAAATTTTTCTTTTATTATTAGAAAAGTTAATGTTACTGAATTTTAAGAAAAAAATAAGAAATAGGTGAGTAAAAAAAATAGAGAAACTAAATGACTTTCAATTCTTACTTTTCCCTTAAAGTCTGCCAATATTCACAACTGATCATATCCTCTCAGATAGCCGCAGATATTTAAATTAAGTGGCACACAATTAAGCTCATTGTCTTTCCCCCTAAATTTGTACTTCTTGTTAATTTCCATCTTGTTTAATAATGTTACCTATCTCATTAATTTATCCATTTCAACAAATATATATTGAATGTGTACTACATGGTAGGCACTGGGTAAGCAATGGGGATGCAACGATGAATAAGATGTGGACCCTGCCTTCCAGAATCTTCTGGTATTGTAATGGAGATAGACAATCATGCTATCTAACACCATGCAACTTAAGTGTTATAAAATGGCAATTTGAATAAGTGCTACAAGAGTATAAATGAAAGACAAGTAACCTATCCTTGGAGGGTCGGAAAAGTCTTTCTACAGCAGATAATATGTAAACTAAGTCCCAAAGAACGAGAAGAGTCAGAAAGGGGAAGAGGAATAGGTGGTAGCTTGTGTTTCAGGACAAGAGATCTGTTGGCACAAAGGCCAAGAGGCTCACTCTGGAAACTGCAAGCAAACATTCGAGAATGTAAGAAGGAACCTGATCATAACGATCCTTGAAAATCACTAAGGAATTGGGATTTTATTCTGCATCAGTGAGAAACCGTTGAAGGGTTTTTGCTACTAAGTACCCACACCTTCATTCCACTACAGATTCCGAGAAACAGAGCTTCCCCTCCCGCACATACCCACGTATTTTTCAGAGTAGAGCCACATGGCTCATAAATGAGTACAGGTATCCTTTGCTCTTGCCACTATCACTGACCTCTGCCATATTGAGGCTTCACCATGGTTGCTGGTAACTGTGTCAAAAGTCTGTTAATGTTACTATCTGCTTTGGGGTACACATCACTCTTTTTGATGACACTCGCCTCTGATGCATTCAACCTTTATACTTACTTCTTCTGCCGGTCAGTGTATTGCGAAATAAGAGAGATAAGTTCTCCCTTCTGTGGTTGTGCGTTGTTGGGAGGGGGTTGTGGCAGAGGGGATGGTGTCCTGCAGCAGGATAGATTGATAGATGATAGATGGGTAGATAGACGGACAGGTGGCCATATGCGTAGCAAATGTCTGGAAGAATTTGGTGGAATACTGTGACCTTTCACTTATCATGTACTATTTGCGCTGTGAGCTCCTTTGCACTCAACCCGTGAGCCTGTGCTCGGGCCAATAATCCCCAAGACACCAAGCCTTTTTGTGAACCCTGACACATGCTATTTTTTTTCTCCCTTCCCTCTCCTCCTTAATTTCACAAACTCCCTTTTTTTCCAGTAAGGGTTCCAGCTCAGCTCAGTTATTCCCTCAATGCTGCTGCCTTCAGGGCTCTTACTCTGCTTCCATTATCTGCTAGCACTTTCCACATTTTATTGTCATATATATTTTAACATGCCTACTGCTTTCCTCAATAAAAGGTAAGCTTCTCTGAACAGGAAAACCACAACTTGAAGTCTTTGTATTTCAGAATCTAAAGCCGTGCCTGGCACCTAAAAAATACCTGCCATATGTTTGCTATTGAAAAAAATAAATTCCCTTTCTAAATATGAAAGCCTAACCTCCTAGAAAAAAAGGAATTAGCATCAACATCCTAATTTGTTTATAAATTTTTTCCAGAATTTCTTTTAAAATAAATGCCCATAAAAAAAAAAAACCTGCAAGGCAGAAAGATATTGAGGCCTCATATTATTAAAATAAGGTTGTAAGCTAAATGGATGCTTTGAAATAAGTGAATATCTTGAGTAAATGTTCAGTGTTAGTCATTATTTTAAAGAATTATTCTGCATTAAACCTTAAGAATCATTTTCCATTTCAACTAATTTCCCAACTTTTCTTTATATGAGGAAAAGATACAAATGACTGGGTTTTATTGGCATTTGTCAGTTCTAATTATACATCTTATTTGAAAAAGAAGCAAATGATCGTAGCGTTGGTTAAAGGTCATATATTCTGTTATCTTTTTTTATATTGAAACTTCTATTTTTGTCTTGTTCTACTGTAGTTCAGACATGAAAAAAAGGGTAAGGAAAGGAGCAAAATTTGATTGACAGCCAATGCTAACGGTAACCAACCCTCCCCAAAGAGACTACAGTGGAATGTGAATAATGACATAAATCATAATAGAAAGTGAAAATCAGTCTGTTTCCACATATGGCAGGTGCTGCATGATTTCATGAATGCAGAAAACATATGGATGATTGATGGATATCGTGTTGTGTGGATCAAAGTATTATGTGTCAGAGTCACCTCTGCCTTCAGCAAATCACAATGGAGTCCTTTTGTCATTTTAATAATGTTGGAGACTGGTGAATGCAGTGATACAGATAAATGACAATGCATTCTAAAATTCCCATGGACCAGTTGTGGTTCCAAATATTTTCTTTTATTGTTCCATGAATATACTTTTCATACCACATGCCCCAACTTTTATTTCTGAAAACATTGTCTATTGAAGTTACAGACTAATTTTATATAAATAACTTAGGAAGATTATTGTGTTGTTTGGGGGAAACAGATTAGATCTATCCTGTTAACTCTTCAAAATAAACAGAGGGACTCTTCTGTAATGAAAAGTGACTTACATGGAAAAAATAGACTAGCTACAGGTGACTGCTCCTTCTCATTTATCTGTCTATGTATCTGTAGAAAGAGATAGAGGGAGAGAAGAGAGAGAGAGAGAGAGAGAGAGAGAGAGAGAGAGGAGGTACCTAGTATCATTCCTTACACAAAATAGAAGGTCAATAAGTACTTACTGAATTAATTAAACACTGAAATTTAAAAAAATGTCTTTAGGTCACTCAGAGAAATTACTCTCTCTTTTTCTACTACTAATCTAGTTTTGCGTTTACCTAGAATTGGTGATATTTGGGAATGTTGTCACACTCCCTCTAAGACTTAGGATTGAGGTCCTGCTCAACTTCTTTCAAAGTCCACAGAGCAGCACTTGAATTTTCGACATACCAACACCCACAAACTCTGCCATCCACAGCCCACAGTAGTCACTGGACGTCAAATTGTTTCTTTGGTACTCCATTTGTTTGCTTTTGTGACATTTGTCCTAGAAATTAGAAAGTATCTTTGTTCATGTTTTTATTGGATTTCAAAATTTAAATGTTTGGAATGAGAAAAAATATAGCTGAAAAACAAACTTTCTACGCTTCGTCCCTGAATAACCGACTGATTAAACAGGATCAGATGGATGTGACATTTTACTTTTCATGTCTTACAAAGACGTTTTAAGTTTCATCTGAATTTTGAAAATTTTGAAGTAAAAACATGTAATTGGATTTCTTTTTAAAAATTATTTCTGTTATGATATACAGATTTGAAAAGTTTTTCACACAGCAGCCAGAGGGATCCCTCAAAATATCTGATCACAGGTCTCCACTGCTTAAAATGTTCAATGGTTTCCCACTGACCCTACAACAAAGTCTGAACTTCTCACTCCGGCTTTTAAGACCTTGCATATCCTGTTCCCATCTAATTCACTGGTCTCATCCCACACCCTTTCTCCTCACTGCTCACTCTCAGCCATATGAGATTCTTTCTGCCTGACTTTTCTTCACTGGGACCTTCTCCCATTCTCTTCCCCAGCCTGCAAAATTCTTCTCACCAGCCACCATCCCCTTGACCACCACCCATGACCATCTTCACACCTTCACCTGGGTAACTGCACAACCTCAGGTTTCAGCATAAAATTCACCTCCTCACACAGAAGTTTCGGTTTCCACAGGTTAGCAGTTCCCATAGCATCTAACATTTTTCCTTCACAATTATTTCTATAATTTCTGTCTTCCTCACTGAATTGTGTGGTCTCTAGGAATGGGAATTATGCCTAACCTTGGCACTGGTGTATCTTTAATTGAAGCACAGTGCTTAGCATGTAGTACCATAACAATAAATGATACTATTGCACACGAAATATTAGAAATTACTGGGGTTCAAATGTGATACTTTTATTTTTTAATCTATATCTAAATGATGGACAAACACTGAATAACTTTTTTCTGTTGTCCAGAATTCAAAGCTTCAAGTCATAATTGACTTAAAGGGACTGAGGGCTTTCAGCTGTGAAGAAAACAAGCCAGAATAAAATTCTTCTTTTTCAGAAATTTTACCCCTTGTCTACCTGCTGAGAACCCATAGATTTCAGCAGTGTTTTTTAGTTTTTTGGTTTTTTGTAAGTTTATGGCGAGTTTAGGCATTTCAACATTTTCATGATGAAGGAGAGAAGACAAGAAGTAAGACACCTCCAAGTCAGTGTTGTCTGACTCACCTTTAACCAGAGACCTTTAACTGATGCCTATTGGGGAACAGTAGCCACTGGTGTCTCTGTCGGGTACAGCTACTCTCACAGTTCCCACAGAGAGGCACGAATCCCCACTAAACTGTGCACTCTCGGGGGCAGGAGGGCTTGGGGATCTTTTGGTCTTTACATCTATATGTTTGCACAGCAAGCACACTGGAAACGTTGGGGTACATTTTTACTATATTTGCTGCATATCATTTTCTTTGATATAAAAAAGTATATATGCACTTTAGGTGAGTACAATACATATAAGGTACATATGTATTTATGTAAGTATGTATACTTTATATAGTTGAAGTGACAGCTTTATAGAGATATAACTCATATGCCATACAATTCATCCATTTAAAGTATATGATTCAAAAGTTTTTAGTGTATGAAGAGTTGTGCACAATCAATTTTAGGATTAGTCGTCACTCCCCGTTAACCTCCAATGCCCCAGCAGTAGGCAATCATTAATTGACTTCCTGTCTCTATAGATTTGCCTATTCTGGACATTTCATATCAATGGAATCATACAATATGTGGTCTTTTGTGACTGGCTTCTTTATTTTAACATAATGGTAAGATTCATCCATGTGGTATCACCTTGGCATTTCATTATTTTTCTAGCCAAATAATATTCCATTATATGAATATACCACATTATGTTTATGCATTCATCAGTTTACAGACATTTGGATTGTTCTACTCTTTGGCTATTATAAATAATGCTGCCATGAACATCCATGTACAACTTTTTATGTGGATATATATTTTTTAATATCTTAGATATACACCTAGAATTGCTGGGTGATATGGTGATTCTATGCTTACACATTTAAGCAACTGCCAGACTTTTCTAAAATGGCTAATACCATTTTACATTCCCACCAGCAGTATATGAGGGTTCCAATTTTTCCTGCCTCAGCCTCCCGAGTAGCTGGAACTACAGGTGTGCACCACCACACCTGGCTAATTTTTTCTATTTTTTGTAGAGACATCTTGTTCTTGCTCAGGGTGGTATCAAACTGCTGGCCTCAAGTGATCCTCTGTCCTCGGCCTCCCACAGTGACAACCATCAGAGATAGATTAAGGGACATTCCATCTACCTTCTAATCTTGTGCATATTCCACACCTGCCATCAATAATGAGTTCTGTGGACAGATCCTAGGCTGGTCCTCATGATTCCTACCTCCTAATGTCTGCACCTTTGTGTAATAGCCACCACTTGAGAGTATGTGGGGCCTGTAACTTGCCTCTAATCAATAGAATGCAGGAAAGGTGATGGAAGTCACTCTAGAAAGTCAATATATTTTCTAACTATACATCCCCAATTTCGAAGCTGGTATTTGCAGCCCTAGGTCCAATGGTTTTTTCACTTTGCTCACCAGCTGATAATTATGCTATATTATATGAGACTCAGTCCTAGCAGACTGGAGCAAGCAAGACTCTCCTGCCAGCTTGTAGAAGCAAAGAGCCAAGTTGTGAACCATCCAGAGAGAGGATCACAGACAACTCTGTGAATGGTCTGTGAAGGAGCAGCAAACTGAGAAAGACAAATCAATCACATGCATGGAAAATTATCACTGCCAGCTTCTAACCACACTGTTTCTTGTTTCATCCTAGTACAGGGTTTCTCAATCTCAGCACTATTGACACTTCAAGCCAGGTAAGTTTTTGTGTGGGGCCATCCGGTGCATTGTAAGAGGTGTAGCAGCATCGCTGGCCTCTTCCCACTGAACGCTCACCACTCTCCCCTAATTATGACAATCAAAAATGTCTCCAGATACTGCCAAATGTACATTGGAGTTAAAATGCCCTGGTTGGGAACCACTCTTCTAGGATAAGAGCTACTGCAGTGCTGAAGTCTGTGTTGCTAAAGAGAAATCTTAAAAAAGAGAAAGATAAGCCTTGGGCACAGTTAATTTGCACACTAGAAAGTCAATATATTTTCTAACTATACATCCCCAATTTCAAAGCTGGTATTTGCAGCCCTAGGTCCAATGGTTTTTTCACTTTGCTCACCAGCTGATAATAAAGTGCTCATGTGAACACAGTATAGGTAACTTGTTTGGAAAAAGAAAACTATGTTTTTAACAATGCATGTAGAAGCATTTGACTTGACTGTTAAATAACACAGTGTAGATGTAAGTTCTATTCAAACAGTTTCCATTCTGTAGGAGTGTCCTTGAAAACACAGACCTTGGGAGCCTCTTTACAAACAACTAAGTGTACAGAGGGTCATCCTGAAATACTTGCTTGGCGTTAGAGAATCTGTTCTCATGGTATTTTAGCATAAGCTGATGTGCTGCGTACACTGTTATGGCCCAGGTGATATTATGAGATATTAATGCCAATAAGAAATCATATAAGTGGCTCCAATTAAGTACAGAATTATTTCGAAACAGATGACCCATACATAGCACATCTACTAGCATAACCAGTCCTCTGGTAACAGAGCTCTTTTTAAATAAAGTTGATCAGAATAAGAATAAATGAGTGGATTAATACATTCTTGCCACCAGTCTTTACTGTGAAACTGCTACATATCAGGCACTGCCGTTGTTGCTAGAGACACAATAGGTGAAGGGAAAGAGTCAGCAGCAATGGTTACAGACACGACAGGCTCATTGTCTAATGGGAGAGACAGAAAAATAGAGGAATAAATAGATGAGGTAAGTATAATGCTATGCTATGCACAAGGCACTGTGGGAGCTGACAGAGAAGGCACCTGACTCTGTGTGGAAAGCAGTGAAGCCCCCATCAGAAGTGAAGAATTTGTTTGCACCAATCAAGTGAAAAAGCTGGAGAAGCGTGCTCCGAGCAGAAAGACTGACAGAACTGCAACTCAGGTAAGACTGAAAGAGAGAACAGGTATATCTGAGTGCTAGGAAATGAGGCTGGGTGGGCAGGAGGGGCCTTTTATGACATGCCTTTTATGATGCCTTTTATGACATGCTCGAAAATTCAGTGATAGGAACCACTCGAGATTTCAGGCAGGGCTGCGACATAATCAAATTTGCATTTTCGGAAGAGCTGACCTCTGCGTGGAGCATGGACTGGGCCCAGATGAATCCTCAGGGTGAGGCGCAATAGTGCGCAAGATATTCAGCAAAGCAGGAATGCCGAAGAAAGGACCAAGGGTTTGCACAAGTCCTCACCTCCTCAGCTGAGTCCCCGAGAAGCAATAGAGAAAGAGGAAGTGAGTCCCTTTACAGAAAGACCTTTCTTTTCTGGGAAAAGGACAGGGTGGAGTAAGGGCTTAGCTGGTGAAGATAAGCAGGACTCTGTACCCCATATAAGGAACCATTCAAAAAGGGATAGGCCACTGACAAAGATCCTCAGAGCCTGCCTCTCTCGAAAAGAGAAGAAAAGCATAAAGAATCAGCCTACCTGGGCTCTGCAGGGAGGAAATCCACCTTCCTCAATGTCTCACGTAATTACTTTTATGATATAGAGCATAAATTTACTACCCCCATAAGAAAAGATGTTGTTTGGAACCCATATTCATTACAAAAGAGTTATCATACTTTACAAAGTCAATCTGTGTGCTATTGTCAAATATTACCCTTAGTATCGCTGAGGAAAATCACCAATGTAGATGTGTGCATGTAAACCACATTTTTCTCCCTTAAGCCTAGTCTGTAGACATCACTCTGTGTGGCAAACAATAAGTAATCTATTTTATACATTTGTGCTGAAGAAAAACTGTGGATTCAATTATATTTCAAGTGGCAGAGCAATAACCCATAAACACGGAAAGTGGCAAGACGCTCAAACTACATACTTAAATGCTTTCCGGGCATATATTTGTTGTGGATGTCAAGGTGCTCTTCTATCATACAAATGTTCTTTAGGTGCATCATGCTGATGACTTGGCACCCATTTGCAAGTTTAAGCAAAGACTCATTCCTCACCCATTTCAGGCCCAACAAATGGGCTAATTTTTAAATGACAGGAAGCAGAGATAGGAAGTGATAGCCTTACTTATATAAATGCAGCTCTGAAAGACTCAAGAATTTAGAGTTTTTCCAGAAACCACTAGAGCTATACTTATCATTGCCTAAATCATTTAAAATACACGCTTAGATTGAGTCTAAACTGGCAGAACTGCTCCGATTGTTTCTATTTTCAAGTTATCTAGGCTGATCTAAAGTTTAAATACATTTTAAAGCTTAATTAAATGAAACTCTTAAATTATACAAGCATTTAATACTTAGTTGGAAATTGAAAAACAGATACCATGAAATCCCTAGGTAAAAAGAAAAATCAGGCAACATCTGCTAGCCCCATTTCTCAATCACATGGGATGGATGTGTTTATAAAGACCAAATCTTTAAATAACCAAATGCTTCTGAAACAATTTAAAAAAAAAACAAAACAACTTTTTGCACAGTATTGCCAGTTGATGGAAAGGCCTGGAGATCCTTACCGAGCTGTTGCCAGGGAATTTTTCATCTCACGAAGACATCATGACAAGACAGCTACCCAGCACAGGTGTTCCGATCATCACTTCTTGGAACTTGGAAGCTCCCAGGAAGGTAGGAGAAAACCTAACTGCTGATTGGGGCTGTGCAGAAACCAAAGAGTTCTTACTATTTTGGTATGAGTTACATAGTGATCTGTTTATGGAGATTTTTCTACCTGACATTCACCCGTTCTCTTTTATAGTGATAAAAAAAGGAAAGTGATTTTAGTAAATTATGGGAAAATTATAGCACAGTGCCTTACACAGGCTCAACAAATATTGCTGAATGAATTAATAAATGACAGCACTCTACCTCACAAAATAAAGCAGAAGAAACAGAATTTGAAAACTGTAAGAAGCCTTAAAGATCATCTATCTTGGCATCTGGTGGCACCACGCACACCCAGTTTTAGAGATGAGTAAACCAAGACCCAGGGATGTTAAATAATTTGCCCAAGGTTCTGTGGGTAATTTAGAAGTGAGAACTGTAGACGCAACACAAATGAGAAGCTCTTATTTATTTGCTGACTTACTAGACAGTCTTCTGACTTATTTATCTCTATATTGATATATGCTAGGGCCTCCCTTTGGCCTGCATGTTATAGGTGCTCAGTAAATATGGGTGAAATTAATTTATTCACTATATTATTTATTCACTCATTCATTCACTCATCTATATCTAAATGCCTTCCCTGTGCCAGGCATCAGGTATATCATCATTTAGATAATTTTCCTCTTCCAAATAAAATACACTAGAATCAAATACATGTGTTCATTTCTTGAGGAAAAATTAATAGTCCTATATCAAATCATATCATTAGCCTGCCTAGTACTACACTCTGCCTCCAACTCAATTCTCTAGCTGGGATTTCTGTGGGAAAATCGAATCTCCCATCCCAAAGCCCAGGTATCCCATTATGCAATGCTGCACATCACCACGGGGTCCTCAACTGACTGACTACCTCGGGCTGTCAGTTTTGTGAGCTTTGACTATCCTCGTTAAGGTAGTTTACATAACCACAAATGTTCCCTGGTAACTGCCAAAGAATTCAGCTTATTCAAAATAGCTGTAACTGTCAACTCCATTAGCAGCTCACTGAATTCCATGGTGAGCATAATGTAGAATGCTTCTGTTTCCCTTTATGGTATTTATGGCATATGCCTTTTGACTTCATTACTTTTCTTTTATCCACCTTACCTTTTTGACTTGATCAACTCTCAGCCCAGTCCAGTTTCTGCCTTTCAAAAATCAGATCGGCCTAGTTTAGCACTTTATTTATTTTAAACAATACTAAATACTTTTTATTTGGCATCCAATGTTCCACACTGCAACCTTGTGAGATTACCACAAGCAAAGAGGTATTATACTTCGCCCTGGGCGAAGTATATGCATCATACAGATTAACTTGCTGTGCCAAATATAGTTTAAAATATTCTAAAAAGAATTCTAGATCTGTCAGAATGACATTCAGTTCACTTTTATTTCCTATTAGCCAGCAGTTCTCAAACTTAACTATGCAGGAGAATTTCCTGGGGGACTTGTTAAAACACAGATTGTCAAGTGGAAGCAATCCAATATTCCTTGATAGATGAATGGATAAACAAAATGTAGTGTATACATGCAATGGAATATTATTCAGCCTTAGAAAGGAAAGAAATTCTGATACATGCTACATAGATAGACCTTTAGTGCATTATGTTAAATGAAATAAGCCAGTCACAAAAAAGCAAATGTTGTGTGATTTCACTTCTATAAGGTACCTAGAGTAGTCAAATTCATAGAGACAGAAAAGATGATGGTAGTTGCCAGGGGCTGGGAGAAGTAGAAAATGGGGAGTTATTGTTTAATGGATATAGAGTTTCAGTTTTGCAAGATAAGAGTTCTGGAGATTGATTGTACAACAATGTGAACGTACTTAACACTACTGAACCATACACTTAGAAATGGTTAAGGGTCTCACCACAAAAAAATGAGAAGTATGTGAGGCAACACATATGTTAATTAGCTTGATTTAGCCATTTCACAATGCATACATGTTTCAAAACAACATGTATACGATAAATATTCACAATTTTATTTGTCAATTTAAAATGAATCTTAAAAATGGTTAAGATGGTAAATTTTCTGATGTTCTGTGTATTTTGCCCCAATTACACACACACACACACACACACACACACACACACACAGACACACACACACACACACACATTACCAGGTCCTACACCCAGAGTTACCAAACCACAGATCCAGAAAGCAGGATAAATGCCA
>NW_012140080.1:1182239-1247802 GCF_000956105.1 Propithecus coquereli
CACAGATTGTCAAGTGGAAGCAATCCAATATTCCTTGATAGATGAATGGATAAACAAAATGTAGTGTATACATGCAATGGAATATTATTCAGCCTTAGAAAGGAAAGAAATTCTGATACATGCTACATAGATAGACCTTTAGTGCATTATGTTAAATGAAATAAGCCAGTCACAAAAAAGCAAATGTTGTGTGATTTCACTTCTATAAGGTACCTAGAGTAGTCAAATTCATAGAGACAGAAAAGATGATGGTAGTTGCCAGGGGCTGGGAGAAGTAGAAAATGGGGAGTTATTGTTTAATGGATACAGAGTTTCAGTTTTGCAAGATAAGAGTTCTGGAGATTGATTGTACAACAATGTGAACGTACTTAACACTACTGAACCATACACTTAGAAATGGTTAAGGGTCTCACCACAAAAAAATGAGAAGTATGTGAGGCAACACATATGTTAATTAGCTTGATTTAGCCATTTCACAATGCATACATGTTTCAAAACAACATGTATACGATAAATATTCACAATTTTATTTGTCAATTTAAAATGAATCTTAAAAATGGTTAAGATGGTAAATTTTCTGATGTTCTGTGTACCCAATTACACACACACACACACACACACACACACACACACACACACACAGACACACACACACACACAAACATTACCAGGTCCTACACCCAGAGTTACTGATATAGCAGGTCTGAGATGGGGCCTGAGAATTTGCATTTCCAGCCGGTTCCTGGGTTGTTCTGATGCTGCTAATGCTGGGAACCCTGCGATGAACAAATTTAGTGACAACTCCAGAAATTCTGTATAAAAGGGGCTTGTGAGTAACAAGCTGGTTGGAAGAAGGAAGAGGGGATGCCTTGCAGTTAGCATAGCAAGCACCATGTCTTTAGATTGTAGGTTTATTTGGAGAAGGTTTAATGGGAGATCTGAAAGAACACTGACCAGCTGCACGCACCTCCAAACCACCTCTTTGTGACACAGCTGTACCTAGCTAATTGCTCAGGGCATCTCATAAATCCTAAGCATAAAGGGGGAAATATAAGAACTTGACATTTTCCCACTTAGATACATTCTCCTTTTATTTCAGAATTTTTCTTTTAAATTGGAAGAAGAGTGAATAGGCATTTGAAAAAAATGTAGGAAAATATGAAACATTAATCAAGTGAAGAGCTATGTGTCGAATACCTACTATAAAGAGAACAGATATTTATTATCTTGTGCAAATTAAGCATGAAGCAATGTGATAACCCCTATCAAATTAAAATTTCTAATGCTCTCTGGGGTGTGGTAGAAAAGCAATCTCATCAATTGCTTTTGAGAGTATATATTACTACATGCACCCTGGAAGGATGTGACAATACATGTGAAATATCCATATCTTCTCACCCAGTAACCCGACTTAGAGAGATATATCCTAAAGAAATAAAAGTGTGGACTATAAGAATATTTATGATGATATGATATATACTAGCAAAACCTGGAAACAACCTAAACGTGAAGGTGAACACCAGTGAGAGGCAAGATTAATTACAGTGTATCTGGACTACAGAATTTACAGCTATAAAAGATATCTGTTATTTTAGAGCTGGCCCACAACTTTGGAAATCTCAGCTTCTTTTATTCTGTTTCTGACAGTACTGTCAATCAAGGGCCCCCCATCTTCTCTGATATAGATGAAATATTCATGACTCATTCGGAGCCAGAGTCCTTTTGTGAGGTCAGATGTGGATGCTTGACAAGTGAAGGCCTCTTGCCTTGTGGAACTGCAAGCTGTAAGGACGGTGAGAAACTAACACGCAGGAAAGCAGAGTTGATGGATGGAGAGAGAGGATTCTCATCAATATTGGATCCTACCATACCTGAAGCTAGCCAGACTACCTTTGACTCCCAGTTATATGAATCAATGAATGCCCCACTTTTATATCTTAAACTTGCAACTAAAACATTCTTCACTAACATGTTATCATTAAAAACCATATTTTATATGAAAATATAAGACAAGAAACATGTGCTCCTGGCTTGAGGCCAGAGTAGTGTCTCCCAGCCTGTCAGAATGACATTTAAAAATATGTATTAAAAATACATATTATTAACTCAATTTCAATATATACACATCTAAGGGACATTAAAATGCTTTATGAGGTTGTAGTGTTATAGATAATCAAATATTTTACTTTTGAAGATTCTTTACTTTTAAAAAATTTACCAGTATCTTAATTCCCTGGCTATTAAATATTCTAAGAGAAAAGTTTTATTGCACAAACTATAGGTACATGTTTCACAGGTCACTTGTGGGAATATAATATGGTATAATCCCTATGGAGAGAAATATGGTGATATCTAACAAAATTACATATGCATTTGTTTTTGAGCCAGCAATACCAGTTCTAAGAATCTATCCCAAAGATACAGTAGCAAAAATATGAAAAGATATATGTACAAGCCTATTAATTGCAGCATATTTTTAATAGGAAAGTTTAGAAACAACCTAAATGTCCAATAAGAGAGGACTGATGGAATAAACTAAGGTATATCCATACAATTGAATACTATTTAATATATGCCTGTAAAAAGAAATGAGTAAGATCTTGATACTGTGTAATACACAGAGATCTCCAGGATATACTAAGTGAAAAAAGCAATGTG
The DNA here is from genome assembly GCF_000956105.1 of Propithecus coquereli. Lineage (NCBI taxonomy): Eukaryota > Metazoa > Chordata > Mammalia > Primates > Indriidae > Propithecus > Propithecus coquereli. The sequence continues at coordinate 1,184,898 of NW_012140080.1, forward strand.
CAAGCAGAAAACAGTACATATAGAGAGTGTTATCTGTTGTGAAATAAAAGGGCATATATATTTTTTTCAAAAAGAATTAGTGGAAAAATAAATCAAAAACTAGTACAAATAATTAGTCATCAGAAAAAAGCAAAAATAAAAGCACATTGAGATACCTACCAGAATGGATACAATTAACAAGACAGAAATTATGAAGTATTGGCAAATATAAGGAACAAATGGAACACTTATACACTGCTGGAAGTGTAAATTGGAACGCCCACTTTTAGAAACTCTTTGGCAATATCTACTAAAGCCTGAACATACACATAGTGTGTGACCCAGCAATTCTACTCCTGTGAATATACCCACCAGAAATGTATATGTTTGTCAAAAGACATGTACAAGAATGTATTAAGAAGCACTATTTGTTAAAATCAAAAATGAGAAACTCATATCTCCATCAGCAGCAAAATGGGTAAATAAATTATGGTATACTGTATATGCTATATGATAGAATATGTTAACAGCAACCAAAAAGAGTGAACACTTCTACTACATACAACGTGGATACATCTCATAAATATATTGTTGAGTGAAAGAAACATAGCACTAAAGAACACATATTGTTCCACTTACAGTTCAACATCTGTTTGATGTTGAGAGCAATTGTCTCAGGGGAGAAGTGAAGGGTAGTGACCAGGAAGGGCACAAGGCAGTTTTTGGGGTGCTGGTAATATTCTATTTCTGTGTCTGAATGGTGGATACATGGGCATATTCAGTTTATGAGACTTCATCAAGCTGTTCATTCATGATGTGAATACTTCACTGTATGCATGTTATACTTTTAACATGTTTAAGAACATATAAATAATTAGATCTGAAGGAAGGGAGGGAGCAGGGTGGAGGGACTGGCCTGGGAAGTAAGACTTCTCTGATTCTATCTTGTTATATAGTTTTGGCTTTGGTATCATGTACGTGTTTTACATATTCAAAGAAATATTAATAAATTCAATAAAAAGAAGAAAAATATGTAGATGCATGTATTAAATGGAGATAGTTAAAACTATATTGGGCCAGGTGTCAGATTCCAAGGGAGCTCTATGTAAGTGTATTTTAGAGTTTAACGTAAGTCTGAAAATGGACGAGGTCAAGTCCTCTGACATGCTAGAATGATAATTCTGGATTTGGTCTATCAGCTTGAAAAAAAAATCATGAATGCTAAAAGCTCAAGCCCTAGGGAAACAAAGAAAGAAGGTAGAAAAATGAACAGCTGGAAAAGCACTCATTATTATCCAAAACAAACAGATGTACTGCGGTTAGACACGTACTAACCTAACGGCCTTTTGGAATTGACAAAAATGTGTTTGAGAAGCTGTAACATCAAGCCAGGCAGCTCTATGAGTAAACTCAATGCCCAGACAGAGCCCCCATCCATTTGGCCTTGGGGTGAGTCAGTTATTCAGTAGGTTTAATACTGACCACTGTAGAACTGTGCAAAATGGTGAGTGAAAAAGATAGTCAAATGGTTCACAAATGCTTTTTTATCATGAACTCTGGCTGCTTCTTCCATCTACTTTGTGTCCAAGAGTTTCCCCAATGGTCCTTACTAATGGAGGGTGGAAGACAATGGGAAGAAGCCTAATGGGAAGAACCTTCATCTCTGGGAAAGTCAAGACATGTGATTATACAGGTGTGTACAATGGGCAATCCAAATCTAATCTGCAGAGAATTCTGACCCACAGTGGATCCTATACTACAAATGGGGTCAGAAGCTTGAACACTCTTCTAGTTGGGGGAGTTCAAATCTAGCTCTGCAATTTACTAATTTTGTCACTTTGGCCATGTTCCTCAATCCCCTTAGGCCTTAGTTTTCATCATCTGTAAAATGATAAGACACTGTGGGTTTTTCTAAGATTAGATCAGATAAGGCACATGAAGAATTTAGTACAGTCTAAGTGTTTAAGACATGCTAACATTATCCTGCTCCCACACTATATCTTATCTTTATGCAATACTAACTAGAAAAAAAAGTGAATGGAATGGATGAACATTTATCCACCACCTATTACGTGTTAGGTACTTCACTAAGCATTTAAATGGTATAAAATTTTATTTATTTAATCTTTGCAAGACCCTTACAAGGTTGCAAATGAGGGAATGATATTCAAAGTCATACAGCAAATAAGTGGCAGAGCAAGGATTTGAGCCCAGAGCTCACTGACTCCAAAAATTATTTTTCTGGGTCTACAAGAAAGCAATTATCAGAATGAAAAAAGAACCATATCAGAGTGATTGCCAAGAAAGCATTCACCAGCCTCATAAATGAGCTCCCACACACATATTAAGAACTAAGCAAAAGGGCTTACTGCCACTCAGAATGAACAGAGACGGTCCTATTTGGAACATGGAGGCAGCTGGAATGGACAAAGTGTGGGTAAGCTGGAGTTGGTGGCCTGGAGAACAGTGCCTGGTACAATAAGTGTCTGTTGAGTGAATGAGGACATTTAACATAGGAGAAATGTTCCCCATCACTATAAGTCCCTAGGTGAAGCTAAGGTGAGAATTTAGGGGACCAGGACAAACAAGAGGACTTAGGCCAAAGGAACATATATTCTAAACCAAAACCAGGGATCATAGAACAAAAAATTAAAATTGTCCTGAAAAAATTCAGAAAAGACGAATAGTTGCTACAGATATAAGCAAAAGGTAGGCTCCCATTGATGTTCGGAGTTCAAGGGCAGCCAGGGATCATGGGTGGAGAAGAATATATGTATAAGGCATGGACCAGTGCAGTTCAGACTGGTCACCAGAATAAACAGAGAGGGAAGAAAATATAGACTAAGCAGGGAGGCAAAACCAGCTTTCATCTGTGGATCCCACAACAGTGGCATTTGCCCACTATTCTGGTTTTAGATAATGTAGTAATTAGATACTATTTCACAAATCTTTCAATGTGTGTTCTGGATCACATTGCAAAGTTTATTTTTCTTACTATGGGCATGACCAGACTATTTTGAAATCTTCTGCTTTAGGCACTATGGGACCTACTAGAAAAGTATACCCTTGTCAATGGTAGTTAGGGAAATGAGCTATAGCCATTGATTAGGAAAGAACCATGGTCTAGATATGCCTCAAGGGGCAGGATTACCTTGATGAAAACACCAGGTTCTAAGGTCGATTTCACAGTGCCCTGAGTAAAGAAATTTGATTGTGTATCCCGTGAAGAGATGGTCAGTATTTTAGGTCTGATTCATTTATGAATTTATAAAGAGAAATATGGATGCACAAAGGTATTTTGATCATCCGCTCCCTGTGGGGAAAATCTGCCTGGAATGTTACATGAGAATGTGGCTTGTACATTGAATCCAAGTAACAGTAATTGATTTGATAATGTAAGTGGTAGTGACATCTAGGTAGGAAACCTCTCCATGGTAATAATAATTAATGACAGCTAACATTTACTGAGAGCTGACTGCATGTCAGACATTCTACTTAACACCTTATATCTCATTTAATCCTCACCCTATGTGATTTTTCACTTTAGGGGTATACTTGCCAAGTAGGTGACATGTTGATGTCAGTTAGTCAACCTACTCCTCTTTTGAAGATATGCTAACAAATTCTTTTTGACTCTGTTTTCTGAGACTCTGCTAATCCTGCTCACTAACACTGTGTTCCCATCCTTGCATAAGCATACTCCTAAAGGTGCCCAAGGAGTGCCAGTGGGCACACAAGCCACAGAATAACATGGAATCAATCTTACTTGATGGTAAACAATATCAAATATTTTTATATGAAATAAACTGAATATATTACTAAGCACATTGAAAAATTTGAATGAACATTTAAGGATAAACCTCAAAGAAATTTCATACTTAAAATAAAAAATCTTGAAATCTCTCTTTTAGGGTACTTAATGGAAAAGTTTAAAAATCATAGTACTGGCCGGGCATGGTGGCTCACACCTGTAATCCCAGCACTTTGAAAGGCGGAGGTGGGAGGATCACTTGAGGCCAGGAGTTCGAGACCAGCCTGAGCAACATAGTGAGATCTTGTCTCTATACAAAATAAAAATTAGCCATATGTGGGGGATGTACGCCTATATTCCCAGCTTCTCAGGAGGTGGAGGCAGGAGGATCCCTTGAGCCCAGGAGTTTGAGGTTGCAGTGAGCTATGATGATGCCGCTGTACTTGTACTTCAGCCTTGGCGACAGAGAGGGACCCCATCTCAAAAAAAAAAAAAAAAACCCAAAAGAAGAATGGTATTATCACACAAGGGCAACACAAACAGCTGAATAGGCCCTAAGTTTCCTGAATTGCAATCACCTATTTGTCAACCTTCCTACAATGCTGCCCAGTTCACCTTGATTGAATTGGATGTTTTAAATTTCATGAGCCCCACATTGACAATTAGTCCTTAGGTTCTGTCTATAAATAGTTGATTTTATCCATTAACATTTTTTTAAAAATTAGAATTGATGCTCTTTCTCCAACTAAAAAACTTATTGTGGAAAGTTTAGAAAATCTAAAGAAAAAAAATTTAAACGCCTTAATCTCATCAGTCAGAAATTAGATTGTTAATCTGCTATGTTCCCAAGAACTATTCTCAACTCTGGGGTTATATTGTGAACTAGATAGTCAAAATCCTTGCCCTCGAAGACATTCTACTTCTTTATTCTTGCAGATATGAATATAGACATAGACATAGGTAAACAAATACACATGCATGCATTGTTATGTGATGGGGATACTACCACATATACTCTTTTATTAGGTGACTTTATTTAATAGTATATCATAAACATTATTTCATTTTATTACATTTCCATCTATACCATAGCTGTTAAAAGCTGCCTAGTAATTATTTTGGGGACATGACATATATAATAAACCTCCAACTAATTGTTGGAGGTTTTGGTTGTTTTCAATTTTTTATTCTTATAAACGTACTAAGATGAATTTTTATAGAAAAATTTTTATATGTATCTATGATTATTTCCTTTGGTTAAATTCTTTTCAGATCAACATGATCCTCTTTCTGGGTCAAAGATTATGGATATTTTTAAGATTTTTGACACATTGCTAAATTGTATCCCAGATTTATACCAGTTTATATTTCCAAAAGCAGTTTATAGATGGCTATTTTCCCATACCCTCAACAACATTAGGTATTTATTGTTAACATTTTTAAACCAATTTGTAGGTGAAAATTAGTTTCTTGTTTTAATATTCTTTTTTGATCTCTTGTGAGGTCAAACATTCATTGGCCTCTGTAGTTCATTTTTGTGAATAGCCTTTTCTTGTCTATTCTTGGCCACTTTTCTATTGGGGTGGTTATCTTTTTCTCTTATATTTGTAAGGATTTTTAAAAATTAAAGTATGTAATGACTTTTTGTCTGCCGTATAGGATACAGCTATTTTTCACAGTTTATAACGTGCTTTTTAAATTTATTTACTGAGTTTTTTACTTTGAGTTTTTAAATTTTATGTGGTCACATTTATAGATAATTTTATTTTATAAATTCTGCTCTGGCTTGTAGCTTAGAATGTCCTCTATCACCTGAGCATCTATTACCTTTTGATTCTTCCTAACTCTGAAGAATAACATCACAAAATGTGTCAGACATATTCTGAGTATCTCCCAGGTTTAAGAGAAGCAATATAATTTTTCAGTTTTCAGAAGAAGGAATAGAAGGGAATGGGAAGTGATGTACAAGGATAGAGAGAGACAGAGATAGAGACTAGGGGTAGACAGTGCTTGAGACATTCATATTACTGACTTTTCTTCCCAGAAAGGGACAAGACTCCAATCCAGTGGTTTTAGGTAGGGCCTAAGAATCTGCATTTCTAACATCTTCCAAGTTGAGGCTTAAGGCTACCCTAGTCTACAACAATAGGTGAAAACACTGGAATCCCTTAATGTAACAGCCAATTTGAATTCATTTATTTCATCCTTTTCTAATCTAATGGTTTTCTCTAATCTGATACGTTAAAATATATAGTCTGAGCAAACATTCTCTGGTATACCTGACCCTACTCAACAGTCACCACTCAAGGCCTAGCTAAGTAAGGAAAATCTTGTTCATACAGTAAGTTTCCAGAAGTTCTCCAGGGCTCCACGAACACCTGAGATGCTCCTAAGCTCTGTGGCCAGGTCTGGTTCTGATTGAGTACTGGCAGAGGGTCTACCATTTTGCAGATAACCTCTGTAGTGAATGTTGACTTAAACTATCCTTTAAGCTAAGAAGTGGTTCTTTTTTGGTGGGGGGACAGGGTATTGCTCTGTTGCTGGGCTAGAATGCAGTGGCATCATCATAGCTCAATGCAACCTTAAACTTCTGGGCTCAAGCAATCCTCCTGCTTCAGCCTCCTGAGTAGATGAGACTACAAGCACACACCATTGCGCCCAGCTAATTATTCTATATTTTGTAGAGACGGTGTCTTGCTATGTTGCTCTAACTCCTGGCCTCAAGCAATCCTCCCTTCTCGGCCTCCCAAGGTGCTATGATTACAGGCATAAGCCATCACTGCCTGCCTAAAAAGTGGTTCTTTTTAAGTAGCAAACAAAACTCCCACTTCTGAGATATATATTTTTTTGAAAAAATAATGCTGGCAAGTCATACCTCAGATCCAGTTAATACCACCCTGCCTCTCATCCCCAGCTGCCTTGTCTAAAGGCAAGCCCCTCAGCCTTAATCTTCAATCCTCGCTGTCTGTGTGTCCTCTTCAAAGACTGCTTTGCTTTTTGTCCACTATAGTTTCTGAAATCTCTTGTTCTACTCCACATAAGCTCCTCCACATTTTTCCATGTTTTTAATCCATCTGGGAGTCATCTTGGGCCCTTTCCTCATTCCCCACATCCAGAAATCAAATCTGGGAGCCTAAGTCTCAGCATCTTTCAAACATGTCCATGCTTTTGCTCCTGATTGTTACTGCCTTTGTGGTCTGTCCCCTGGAAAGGCAGCATGGTGCAGAAATAAACACACACTCAATTTCGTATCAGAGAAACCTGTGCTTGAGTCTCACAGCCACTGCTTATTAACTGTCTGACACTGGGCATGATACCTTGACATTTCTGAGGCTGCATCTTCTTTAAAATGGGAGCCACATCTATCCCATGGGCATGCTGTGAGGGTTAATAAGATAGCATAAGGGAAAGCATTTCACATGCTCCCTCCACCAAGCAAGTGTTCAACAAATATGGGTTTCCTTCTCCCACCCATTTTTTGTTCTTCGGTTTTGATCAATGTTTTCTAACAGGTCCTCTGGTCTCCAAATGAATGTCCATACTACTATGAGAGCCAACTTTCTAAATCAGAAATCTGATTTTTTGGGGGCAAAGGCAATGTAGGTAACCTAAACATTTGTACCCCTGTAATATGCTGAAATAAAAAAAAATGAAAAGAAATCTAATTTTTTAAAAAGTGATTAGATCTTACCATCGCTCACAGGACAATGCCCTCCGCAAGCATTGCATTCACTGCCTTCCACTGTCTTTACATCTGCCTTTCGTCTTCTGTGCTTCCCTAGGTGCTTCCTGAACTGCACACTCCAAGCTGCTTCATGCCTGCCTGATTTCCCAGCTCTCGTCCCTAGTTCAAATATCCTTCCATTTCCCCACCCTTGTCCAACTAACAACGCCTTGCTACTCATTAAGAATCACTTTAAAAATCTCCAGCTCTAAGAAATTTTTCCTGAATTATTTATATTATATAATTCATCTTACATCCTTTTTGTCTCTATTATACTTTGTATACAACATAATTACATCTTTTATAACACTGTAGCATGGTAATTACTTGTCTGTCCATATCCCTACCAGACTCTGAGTTCACTGAGGATTAAACTTACAAGTTAAATAGCCTTACGTAGCCAATACCTAACAAATAGACTGCATCACAGTTTATACTGAATATATTAAAGTGAATTCACATCTCACCAATAATATAACTTTTTTGCTGTATTTGAAAAGATTTTATAATTTTGCTTTGAAAATTATTTAGCTACAAGTAACTGGTTTAATTCTCAAAGGGCTATGATTTCTAAGCAATCATTAAACAGACACAAAATTCTTCCAAGGTAGGAAACCTGACCTAGACATTATTTTTAAATATAATAAAATACTAAATTAATAATAATATTTTGCAGATATTTAACAAAATACTCCTTATTTTAAATTTGCCTTTTTCCCCATTTTTTAAACCAATAATAAAGTTTTTCAAGTCTCAAATATTTTCATACCCTTAAAAAGCTCCTAGATTATAAGGATTGTTCTTATGGTATATAATTGACCATAACAATGGCTCTGTTGATACATACTAGGTACTAGGTAAATAATAAATGTTTTGAAGATGTAATAAATAGCTATGTGACTCTTTTATATTTTTAATTTTTTGCTACCAGTTATTTAGCCTTTGCCAGCTGCCTGGTACTGTGTTAATTTATTTTTTATATTAATTAATGCTCACTATTATCTCCATTTTTACAGATGAAAAAACCTGATGCTCAAGGATATTAAGGAACTTGTTCACTCACTTAATTGATGGCAGAGCCAAGATTCACCAGACCAACTCTCAGGACCTGTCTTAACCACTGCATTGTATAAACTTTATAAATCTGTTAAACAATCTGACTTATAGCTTCCTCACTCATAAACAAGAAAAATTACATATTTCTCAAAAAAAAATATATATATATATATTGAACAAGAAGTGAAAAGTGTCTAGGACAGTATGTAGGACATAGTTGGTATTCAATAAATAATTTAAATAGTTTGTTAGGGATTGAAAATAATTCCCCTGGGCTGGGATAATAATAGGTGAGCTTGATACTCCTATTATGTGGTCCCATAGCAGCCTGAACTTTCCCTACGGGAGCAGCTGTATTGAATCTAATACACTTGTTTCATTGTCTCCCTGTCTAGACTGTGATCTCCATGAGGACCAGGATCATGTTGTCTTAGTCATCTTTGCACCCTTATTTCAGCATACTATCTGTCTCATATATAAGGTGCTTGAAATAAATATGAGTTGAATTGGTTAATTTAGTAAAGTGCATGTAATTAATGCTATTATCTCCATGTTTACAGATGGAAAAATCTGATGTTCAGGGATATTAAGGAACTTGCAAATGACTGTACCCAGGAAAGGAATAGACATCAAGTCGTTGGCCAACAAGTAGCTTACACTCTGGTTGGAATTAAAAAATCATAGTTTGGTATTTTCAAAGCAATATGTTATTAAATCAGTTATAGAGTAACATCTCACCACTTTTCCTATCTGTAGAATCTCATAAAGACATGAAAAAGTATGAAAAAATTGCCATAATTCTGCTAATACTCTTTGAGCATACTAAGATATGATTAAGATGTAAGAAGGAAAAACATCAAGCCCATAATGATATGCAAATGATATTGATCTAATCAGTCATGTTTGCTGTCATAAAGAAATCCATATGATTACAAAATATTTCACATATTGTGTGAACATTATCATAGTGTACATCATCAGCATTAAACACCCATCTGTGTAAATCACACTGCTAGGTGTCATGAAAAAGACTTTAATTAAAACAAGTTCAATCCCTACACTTTGGGAATCAAGTTTACCCAAATAATCCTCTCTGCTCAAAAAAAGTTCCATTGGATTTTGTCATATTAACACTCCATTAACCTTCATAAATCATCAAGTGTAAAAGGTCCTAAAGAACACAAATTCAACCAAGCTTACATTTATCATTTATTAATTTAAACTAGATCTAGTTATTTACATTGGTACTGCTTTTTAGATATTCTTTACATATGATGACTCTTAACACTTTGCCACAGCTTGCAATTTTATTTCTAAATTTATCATTTGATTTTCAACTTTATTTATGGTGTCTTTTTTCCTCCAAAAAATTTCATATAGTCATGGTTTTTAGTCTTTTGATTATAGTTTCTTGGTGTAATGGTATATTTTCTTTTAGCTCTTTTAGATTTAAATCTTCACTTCATCTGGAATTTATTTTGAGATGATAATTTTAAAATGTTTTGTCAATTAACATTAAATAAATCACAACATTTATTGAGTGATCCAAACTTTTGCTACCAATTAAAAATAATAACTTTTGTAATCCTAAATTTCCATATATATGTGGATCTATTTAATGACTATTTTGTTCCCTTAATTTGTCTATTCTTTTTCCAATACTGTATGTTTATATTACTTTGGCCTTACATTTCAATTTCTGATATGGCATATTTTTGTTGCAATTGTGAATGGGATATTTTCTTTTTCAGTCTAATTTTCTGTTTATTATATAATATATATGGAAAACTAATTGTCTTTTATAAATTTTGATCAGATCTGACTTTCTTTTTAGTTCTATTCACTCTTGCAGTTGATTATCTTGGATCATCTAGAGACACAATTTCATCATCAGTAAATAGTGACAACTTTGTCTCTCCCTTCCGATATTAATACCATTAATACTCTTAGCATGTATGACTCAATCATGTTTTCTTCCTAAGGTGAAAAAATGTGTGATGTATGAATCAAAATGTGCCCCTTTTCTGTGTCACCTGGTGGGCTGAGAGGCAGACCCTGAGACAGACTTTAGAGCACAGCTTATTAGGTGCTCTTGGGTCAAGGCCTGAAGAAGGAAGGGGATGATAGCAGGAGTGGGCAGAGGCAAAAGTCAATGTGTAACACAGGCCTGAATACCAGCTTCAGCGGACCACACAGGCATCCCTGGAGCTAAACTGACCTCTCAGACTTGCTGCATTGGGCTGAAGTGGCTGGGCCTTTATACCCCACTTCCATCAGTCATTTGATGTGGACCATCCTAGCAAGGCGTTGGGGCAGGTCTTTAAGCACAGTGGGCTCTCTACAGCTCAGGTGATCCCAGAGGGTCTGACAACTGAAGGCTTTTTTCTGATAGCTCTTCTGCAGCACAGTGCAGGCAACGAGTCTTTCCTTGAAGGCAGGTCTTGGCAGTGCATCTCTGCATCCAACGCATTCTCTAAGGAAGTTGAAGCAAATAGCATTGAAAGATAAAAAAGCTGGAGTAATAGTTTTTGCATGCAATAGATAATTTACATAAATTGTGTTTTTAAAGTATTTCATTCAATCCCAGTGCTATTGTCTCCTGGTGGAGCAGTGGATTTACACATGGCGAAGCTGAACTGATGCCCCTTCCTTTCTTACCTGCTAAGTTCCTACACTACAAAACCATTAAACAATGACCACGTCCCACTCAATGAGTAAAAGAAACCCTTTTCTTACTCTTTTTTAAATGTATTATTTATTTGTCATTTTACTTATTACTATTTTAATTCTTGAAAGAAATAGTTGAGAAAAATTTGTACTTTCGGATCATATACGTAGTTCTACTACTGCAACAACAAAAACAGTCTTTCCACAAATTTTACATTGCTAAAATACACATATACAGTAAGTTTGCAGATCATGGTGATGAATCTGAGTTAAATAACATGCTACAGAGAACCCTTAATTGTGGTGACTTGTACTATAATTCATTCTGGTTGAATTGACCCGAGCACTCCGTGTATGAAGTGTGGGAATGAGTAGGAGCTTTGAGAGCCAACTGAAACACTTCCTACTTCTGGGGCCTGAGCAGGTTAATGCAACCCCTCTTCACTTGATCCCCATGGGACGCTCTATATGAAGGAAATACACAAGTGTCTGCCACATAGCTTCGAGCTCAATAGATAGTTGTTACTCACGGTTATTACCAAAGCAGGATTTTTTAAAGACCTGGTCTTTCAGATTAATATACAGCTGATTATTTTATGGAAGAACTAAGTGCTCTGTACTTCCTAGCATGAAGATGGCATCACTTTAAAATGGGCCATTAACTTCCTGGATTTTTAATAAGCAAAACAGCTTGTCCTGATTGCCCCCTACAAACACACACCTCCTTTCGTGTTTGTGCCCTGATCCTAACCATCTTTTAATTCATTTACTTAACAAAAATGTCTTAAGAGCCTACTGTGCATCTTCATGACTTGATTTTACTTTCATGGCCTCTCCTCAGTCCTCCGGGGGAGCATCGGTTTCAGTTTGACCCTTTGCTTTTGTGCTTAATCACTACTGATACCCTTTTTGTCTATCCTGCCATAAGACTTTTCAAAAAGACCCCCTTTGCCCTCCAGGACTTTATGCCTCTCTGCCTCTCCAATGAGGTCAGGGCATTATAGTGACATCATATATATTTACAGGTTTGTTTTTTTTTTTAAATTCCCGCTTTTATATGTTTTAAATCTTCAATAGCTGAGTAGAAGGGTTATTATTTTTTTCATCTCACATATTAATGAAAGAGGTGGAACTTAGAACCCAATTTTAAATGAGAATCTCAAAGGGTTAATTAGATACAGATGCTGGCTGCTAGTGGGATAAAGTCAAGCAGTTCAATTAAGGTCCCTGCCTGAAATCTGAGTGTCCTTGTGAGAGCTTCTCATTTGTGCAACAAGAATACTCAATGAGCGTTCAATTATAATTAGCAACATTTTCCACTTAATTTTCTTTAATTTTAAAAGTCCACCAACGAACAGTTTTATCTGTCTCAATAAATGAGCACCTACTATGTGCAGGACTATGCCAAGTGCTGTAGGCGTTCCTGTACACAGCACCCTGGGCTCTTACCTGCAAGCAAGAAGGGGATGGGCCAGGTGGCGGTGAAAAGAATGTGAAGATAAGTACTTAAAAACATAAATGATGCTTTCACGAAGCAGCACAGGAAAGGAGTTCTAAGAAGTAATCAAAGTGTTATAGGAATTCAAAGGAGAACAATTACAATAGTCCCCCTTATCTGAGGGGCACCCACTCCAAGACCCCCAGGGGTTGTCTGAAACCTTGGATAGTATGGAATCCTATATATACAGTACTATGTTTTTTCCTAGACATACGCACCTTGATGAAGTTTAATTTATTATAATAGGCAAGTAAGAGATTAATAATAAAACAGAACAATTATAATATACTGTAATAAAAGCTAAGTGAAGTGGTCTCTGCCTCAAAATATCTTATTGTACTGTACTGCAAGAAACCGAAACTGAGGAAAAGGAAGGTCTACTGTACCTCTGTTTAGGGTGGGGCAGGAAGGGCTTCATGGAAAAGGAGGGTGTGAGATAAGCATGTGAACTTAGATTTTAACCAGCAGAGGTAGGGGAAGGGGTTTCTACAAAAACAGGGGTAGAAACATGAAGGTGCAAGACATGTGTGACTTTAATCTCAAAGCAGGGGAGGCTTCACTGTCATTGTGGATGACCTTGTGAATAGAGTCTTATAGACAGTGAAGAGGCAGAGATAAAAATGACTGGCATCTGGCAGTCAGGTGCAGATGAGATTAGGGCAAGGAGGCCCTGAGGTGGGGAGTTGAGTTAGGAGACTCCTGTAGAGCCAAAGGAAATGAACAAGAGAATCTATTCCTATGACTTTGAGAAGGGGCTGCAAGTTACCTGAGTATGTGTCTGTCTGGGAGAAAGTAAAAGGACGTGAAGGAAAGGAAGGTGCCAGGAAAACCAGCAGGAGGGGCTAGGTTAGGGGAGCTGGAAGCAATGAATTTGATTTTAGACAGATTAATTGAACCTGTGAATGGCTTATCCAGATGGAGGCATTCAACTGGGAACTGAAAACATGCCTCAAGGGAGAATAGATACAGATGTGGAAGGTTTGGTGCTAGAGTCCTAAGGATCCAAGAGATTCTTCAAATAAACAGTGCTATCTTCTCTTTCTACAGTTTCCCCTCAAAAATCTCTCCCATTCTTAGTGGAACATTTCTACTTAGGAAGTAGGAGGAAATAAAGCCACAAAGTGAGGGATCAGAGATGGAATAGAGAAGTACGGGTTCCCAGGTTGTATAGTGTAAGGCAAGTCAAAGGAAGGGAGCAGTTTAAAAAGTAGGGGTGTGAGAGGTGAACCTCCTTAAACACCGCAGAGAAGGTAAATTGCATGAACACTAAGCAAAGACTCTTCCCCCACAATTCTGTTGTGTCCTATTAAGACACCTGACCTTGCACTTACACATGATACTTTCATTGCTTATTATTCTTCACTATGAGATAAGGATTATTTGATATTGTTGGTTATTTTATTCCCAGCATTCATCATGAGTAAATGATTGGAGGACATGAATGAAAATGTCAATTGTGACACAGAGAATAATTTCAGTAGAGAGGTGGGTGTGGAAGCCAAATTCCAATGCCCAACATAAATGAATAATGGTAAGGAGAGTCAGGGAGCTATACCATGATATAAAGTTTTCTTTTGTAAAAAAAAAAAAAAAACCCAAACATCCCCTAAAACTTAAGTTCTAAAAATTGTTGACTTAAACTGTGATGATTAATTAAAAAAAAAAAAAGCTGTCATTGTGTTCGGGAATATTCTTTCAGATAGCTAGTGTAGAGGAGAAAGTTCTGCTAAGATATTTCTGTTTGAGATTGTCTGTTGACCCAGTGGGACTTCGGAGAGATTTAGATTACAAGAAAAGCCTCTGACAGATATCTATGAAAGTAAGATTAAAACAATAATATACACAACCAACTGTGGTCCAAGGGTTTGTAAACCAGTGCTAGTCAGAATGCTCAGAGGTAGGAACAGTGATCTCCAGGCAGCCAGGTGAGACTAATCTGGAGAAGCTTTCGGAAGGAGATAAATTTAAGCTGTTTTGAAAGAGGACTATTCTAGTCAATTGGAAAAGAGTATTAAAGCACAGGATTAAGTGTTTTAATTTGATTACTTGAGGTAATTTGGAGCTACCCCAGTGTTTTGAGAAGACTTGGTATAAATGTTGTTTGGAAGATGATTTATTTCCATAGTTCTTAACCCTGGCTGCTTTATTAGAATTAAATGGAGAGGTTTGAAAAATCCCAGTGCCCAGGCTGTGCTCCAGAGCAGTTAAATCTAGGAATGGGACCCCAACATCAATGTTTTTTTAAAAGAATTATCTGGGTAATTCCAATAAACAGCCAAAATTGAGAAGCACTGCTCTGAGTGTAGGATAAATTGCCAGCAAACAAGAGAGAGGCTAGAATTAGAAAGGTGAGCAAGGAGGTTGGAAATTGGAGTCTGACCTAGCTTTGTGAACAGAGATAAAAGGGGTGAAGCTAAATAAAGTATTCTGGAGGAAAATTTGGTTGGGCGTTGTGATGCATGTCAGTTGCAATTTTTTAATAAAGCTATGCTCCAGGAGCATCACTGCTCTTATTACCATGGATTAGTTGGAAAATGAGCACATAGGACTCACTTTTACTAAAATTTGAAGCTTTTACTATTTTCAAAATTCTCAATTTCTGTAGTAGCAAAGCAGATCAGAGGAGAAAAGGAAATGCAATCACTTTCAAAGTATGTAAACTTTTTCATATTTGAAGGAGGAAATATTATAGAACCCAGTGATGGATACTCCTGAATTAAGAATCAGAATCCAGATTTTAAATGGAGTTACAGTTAGGGATATCTGGCTGTGATAAAATTATGATCTCTTTTGAGTAATCCTGAAGGAAATGAAAAGTCAGACCATTAAGGACACTGAAGAGAAAGTCTTAACGTCATTTTCAATCATAACATTCCCCTTTGCTGGAATGAAGAATTTTTAACAGGTGTGGGAAATGATTGGCGGTGCCTCAGAATGACGACCTCTCAGAAAGGTGAGCTGGTGAGCAATGATGGGAGTGCCAATGTTCAAATCAGGTCACTTTCAATCTGTTCTGGCATGTCCCACCTTTAAAGTTTAGAGGAAGGGCAGAATGTCATAAAGTGGGACTATTATTTATAAAAAGAAGTAGTATTTCATAATATAACCTGTATATGGGCATTTGATGAAATATAGACACTGAGAGAGAAATTTCACCAGCAAGAGCTTCCTGAAGAGAAGCAATTGAACATAGTTATCTGGAGCAAATCATTTTTCTGACTCTGAGGATGAAGCTGAGTCCTACAACAGTGATAAGCTTCCGTCTGATAGCTGCTGTCATTACTTAAAGAACAGACTTAGAACTGTAAAAGAAAGATAATTGTTCCTGTGTTCCTGTTCCTAAATGCTGGGTCACTGGCACATGCAGAGATGCGGGAGTTGGCCAGGGATGGTCCCAGCTATAAGTCAGGCAGGTCTGCATGTGATTAGAGGGGCAGAGACTCCACCAATCCTCCCTCCCTAAAACTTCTTCAGTTAACTTCATTCTACTTGCAGGGAGTAGGATGAAGAGTAGAAGGTTAGGACGTTGTTTCCAGAAGATCCTTGAGAAAATAAAAGTGCACTATTAGGGATCTGTACCACACCCAGAAATGACACTCATCCCCCTCCCCCACCCCAACACCAAAGGGGCTCAGGGCAAGGAACTAGCTGGGTACAAGGGGATGTGGGGAGGTGGGGGTCAGAAGGAAGAAGAGAAGAGAAATTCAGAGGTCTGGGTAGGGTGCACCAGGGAAGATCCATTTAGTACCCTGTGGGAAGCAAGCGGGCCTGGAGCAGCAAGAAAGTCCTGAAAGGTCTTGCTGATACCCTGAGAAGAGAAACCCCATCCTTCCAGCCTGCCTCTGCTTTGCCTTGCTGTTGGGCCCACGGCCCACTGCACTTCATTTCATCCAGCTGGCCTGACTGCTGGATGGGTCACAACACGTGTCCAAAGTTACTCTGTGCCCCTTGGCACATTCAGGTCTCCTTAAATGCTTCCAATTACCCTTCCTTGGGTTTGCTGTTCCAGGAAAGAAGATTCTAAATGAACACTTTACCAAGTTCCCCTGCAAGCTGGTTTACAAAATTAATGATCCCAATGGAAAAGCAAATTAATCTTTGATGCTTAGTTGAGGCTAAAGACAAAAATCACTGCTTTAGGTACTTGCCCTACACCTCATCCACAGTTTTTTTCCTCCCCTCCAGGTCTGCCACATTTACAAAGAGGGACAACAACAAAACTCATAACTTGGTCTCTGAATCCAAAGGGCCATGACGTACGCACTCATTTTGCAAACATTTATCAATTGCCTGGTTTGTGCAGGAGCCGTGCAAGGTGCCCAAGAAAAGCCAGAAAAGGCTGCAGAGAGGCCACCTGATACATTCACCGCATATGAAGTTTTACTTGCGCTTTCTACATGGTTTGAAAAGACCGCAGTAAACATTTTGTAAAATTTAAATAACATTTAATAGTTTCTTCCATTTTAGGAAGAACACAATAGGTTTTTCTGAAAGTCCCCATCACAGGTCTGAGGGTTCACAGAGATCTTCTAAGGGGATCAGAAGTTCTCCTGCCTTGCTGGGTTTTTCTAGCCAGAAGCTTGTGCTGCAGTGCATTGCTCGGTTCCTTTCAACTGAAAAATTAAATCTGCACTCCCGTCAAAATGTGTCATCTGCACACCCGGACACTCATCACCATTCACCATACTCTACCTTGAGTGGAGGCTGAAAGTACGGCTTACGCCCCCCTCCCCGCCCCGCTCCTGCCCCTTTCAAGGTCCGGGAAGGCCAGATGTTTGGGCGGAGCGGAACAACTGTGTCCAGGGGCTGTCTGGCAAAGCTGGCTCCGGGGGTTCCACGGGAGCCTCGGTGCTATGAAAAGGGCTAGTGTCCGTCCATTTCCTTGGGTGTGAATCAACCCCCCCGGTTGGGCCTTTGGGAGAAAATTCATGAAGGACACAGTCAGCGCCGTAGAACCTGCCAAATACACATCAGAACCAGGGGTGTGTGTGTGAAGGGGGAGGCGGCATTTTTCCAGAGGCTTTTCTTCGAGGTCTGTTTCTCCTTTGTGCCCCACGACTGGGTTCTTTGAATGCAAACTCTCAGAAAGGGCAGGGCGGAGCCTCTCTTATGCCCGGTGGAGTATGTTGCCCATCGGTAAATGCTGAGCGACAGCGGCGATTTCGCCCTGGAAGACCCAGCAGGGATGGGGTCGCACAAGCCCTCCCGCGGGCGCGGCGGCGACCGGGCGCGGGCCGAGGCCAGAGCCCCGCGGCGAGGCGGCCGGGAGCTCAGGCGGGGGCTCCACCTGGCCCGCGCGCCGCGGCGGCAGGGGCGGGGCCCGGCTTCCCTGAGGCGGCGGCGCCTCCTCGCGCCCGAGCGCGCGCTCCCCGGCGTCCGGCGCACGCGCGAGGCCGGGAGGGAGGGAGCGCGCCCCGGCGGCAGCGGCGGGAGGAGGAGGACGAGGGCGGCCGAGGAGAGGCTTGTCGCGCGCACGGAGGCGGCGGCGGGGGCGACCGGAGGCCGGGCGGAGTGGGGAGCGAGGGAGCGGGCCGAGGGAGAAGGAGGCAGAGGGCAGTGAGAGACACATTTCCAATTCTCAACTACGAGCCCGAGTTTGTAGATGGGGCTGCTCGGCGGCGCCTGTGGCTGAGGGAGAGCAGCGGCGGCGGGCGCAGGGGAGCGGCGGCGGCGGCGGCGGCGCGGAGGCGGCTGAGGTGCGAGCCGGTGAGTTGTGGAGCCACCACGCCGCTCGGGTAACGGTCGCGCTGCGCCGGCCCGGGGGCGCCCTGTTGCTCGTCGCTGCGCGCCACGCGGGACCCTGGCCCGCCCCGCCCCTCGGCACCTGGGTTTCGGCGGGCCGGGGGCCGAGCGGGCGGAGGCGGCGCGGGAGGGGAGGCAGCTCTCTGCCCCCGCCCGGCCCGCGGGAAGGGGCGCGCTCGGCTGGGCCCCTCACTTGCGGGCTGCGGGCGGCCGGGCGGGCTGGAGCACGGCAACGTGTCTGGCCCATGCGGCCGGCCGCCCCGCCGCGCCCGACGCTCCCCACGCGCTCCCCGGCGCGGCCCCGGCTGGGGCTGGGGCTGCGGACGCGCGGGGCGCCAGCGCCGGCACCTCTGCAGGGAGAGTAGCGTTAAAGCATGAATGGAGAGCCGCGCCGGGGGCGGCGTTGCTGTGACTGACACCTTCGGGGTCAGTCCCGAGAGGGGGCGATTCCGCCGGCGTCTGGCTCGCTCCTGAGCTCGGAGTTCCTGGGGGAGGAGGCTTTCTGCAACTACCGCTGCTACTTCCGAGGCACGAGACTCCAGTTTGGCCAAAGTGGTTGTGGGCCCAGCACGCGCTGCCCTGGGTCGTTCGCTGCTGAGATCGTTCTCTCCGGTCTTGGGTACATTTATCTGGAACCAGAAAGGTGCTGGGGCTTTTTTTTTTTTTGGCCGGGTGGAGGGCCAGGAGGGGAATCGATAGAGGGATCCGACCGTGTGATGACAAGATGTGGATTGGTTGGTGGATTTTTTTTTTTTTCCCCCCAGAAGGACTTTTTAACACTTTATTGGGAGTTTATTCTCAATCCGGCCAGCTCCTGGGATTACAGCTAGAGATTGCGTTCATTAAACTTCCATCGGTTGGGGCGTGCATTTGTGTAGGGGGCGGGGGAGAGGCGAGGAAGAGAATTGAAGACTGATGGGGAGGTTCAGAAAATTCTCCGCATTACTTACAAACGGCCGGTTAAGGCCAGGCTAGCCACGTTCTATTCTTTCCTACGTCTTTGGAGGTGATGGTGGTTGGAATTTTACTTTATGCTTCCTGACTTGGTCTTGTAATATAGCTGAGAACATTTGGGGTGCGTTAAAATGCTCTTCAATTGGAGTATGATTTAGCAACCATTTCTTCCCGAGAAATCTTTCAAGCGATCATTTGGAAATTTATTAACAGTTACTAATGCGGAGATAGTTCCTGTACCTAGGACCTCAGGCAATATTGGTTATTTTAGGCGTCTACTGGGCAATTATGGTAAGGTTCCAGGCCCGATTATAGTTGCGTCTTCTGAGGCCTTATTACAGTAAACAAAGAACTTTTGTGGGCTGTCTCATTTTGAGGTCATTTGTATCTTAAATCTATTATATATGTGTTTAAATGCGTATTTGCATAATGTGTTAAAGTCCAAGTTTCTTTTATTCTAGACTAGGGTTACATAATACACAAATGGCAACACTTTTAATTGCTCTGTTTTGTCTTGTAGAAACTACTGCACACCGTCTTTATGAAAGGGGAATATGTGTGTCCCTTTCTTACTGATGACACTGAATCCTTTTTTCATCTGAAATATCAAAATGAATTATTTTACATTCGAGGTTAAATCAATACTGGAAAAATTAAGGTGCTTAAGCAAATCTAGTAGCTCTATATAAGACAGAATCTTTTTTTGTTTTTCTTAGGCCAACTGTTGGATTTTTAAAATTGAATCATATTTTTAAACATTTGAGGGAGCAGTTTGCTTTATTCTGAGTCTCATTTTGGGCTGAAATTGTTCCAGAAGACTACACATTCCTGCTTCTCTCCTTCTCGCCCTCTCCCCCTCTTTTTGGCTTGGGATAACCAAGAACACATAATTTTGAGACTCTGTATGTGTTACCTTTTTAAAAAGCTGTTTTAAAATTGAAGTCGTTTGTTTATGTACCATCCCTTTCTATATTTTACCATTTAATAATGAAAGGTTAACAGAAGACAACAGATGTTTTGATTAAATGCCTTTCACATTTTTGACATCTGAGCTTTGTTAAAGTGAGTAGCATCAGCAAATTATTGCTGAGAGAGTTGCAAATAATACAGTGTTAGTGCTAGTCAAAGGCTATCTAATTGTAAATACACTAAGAAAATAAATATTAAAAGAAACAGGAAGACCCATTTGTACTTTTGACATCACTTACTGTAATATAAATTACCTGGTTCTAGGTGACTTTTGAAAAAGAATATTTTGTAACTTAGACATTAGATATATAACACTGATGCTAATTTTTCTTTCTAAGGTGATTCATTTGATAATTGACCAAATTTGTATCAGGTAAGTGTAGTTAAGTTGCAAGGGATGTGCTGATATTTATTTCAGGAAGAATGAATACCTGTACATTTGATAAAACAAATACTGGGCTGTTTGGAGGATATTATCAGTTATTACTCAAAAATTATACTGAGAAAAATTATGCTAGTTTTAATTGTAGGTTCTTCCAAAAGTAGTCTTCACATTTATAAATATCACAAGAGCAGATAAGCACAAGAGATCTCTTTATTGATAAGGTGCTAGTATTGAATTAAAGATTTTATTTTTTGTTGTAAGGACCAGTTTTGGGTCGAGTATTTTTGTTCAGTCTCCCAGAAACTGCAATGATTTTTCCCACTTTCCTGTTATTTGTATGTGACCACTGGGGGGAGACCTTACAATTTAGCTTGACCATACCCCTCCTTCACACACACTTTGGCTGCTAATCATCCCGGGCATTCTGCCAGACTGCTGCTAAGTGTGCTGAGGAGGATGCACTCAGATTCAAGTCTTGATCAAGGTGTTTAATGACTTTCCTTGCTTTAACTCACACCATACTCACAAAGTACCTCTCTTTATAGACTGTGTTATTAACAGTCTACTTTTTGGTCTACTGTTAAGTGGGCTAAGTAAATGTCTAACATAGTGAAAGATAAGATTCATGAATACATTATAGCTTTCAAAGATCTGACTTTACTGGCATTAATCATAGAAGCAATGTAGGTTTAATTACTTGCTTAATGTACACAGATATTGGTTGTCTGGAAGGATCTGGAAAGATCATCACTCTTCCAAGAAGTATACTATATCCAAACCTCTTTGTACAGATTGGTCTCCTCTTTTAAAAAGCATTCAGAGGAGGAGATGTTGAAGTGTCCCTTGTACCTAATTTTAGTGTTCATTTCACCACAGAGGGGAAGTTATTCCTTTATTGTTGTCATAGAGATAAGATGAAAGCCCACAGCTTTGTTGACCATTAAGCTCTGGCTATTCTTACCAGGTGCAATAACATCAGAAGTCTGGGTCTCGCTTTGTTGCCCAGGCTAGAGTGCAGTGCTGCAATCATAGTTCACTGCAGCCTCCGATCCCTGGGCTCAAGCAATCCTCCCAAGTAGCTGGGACTACAGGCATGTGCCACCATTACCTGGCTTCTTTTTCTTTTCTGACAGTTTTTAACCTTGTTAATGTCCAATTCAATAACGGCGAACTCAGTAAACAAAAGATGTTAATGTTTACAGTGGTTTAGAAAGAACCTAAATTTTCACCTTCCTTAATTATGATAGAATAATTCAAAGACCATTCTGCAGTCTTTATTGTAGTAAATTTATTCACGAAATAACAGCACAAAATTCAGAGTAGTTTCTATCATTCCTTCATCCTAGATTATTCTCCATTTTTCCTTTAAGATGGCTTCACTTTTGTCCTTTTTTTTTTTTTTTTTTTAAATATAGTCTGCCAGAAGAGAGATTTTTCTATGTAGGAAAATAATATTCATTCCTGGCTAACTTCCAGATTGTGTTAAATACTTGGGCATGGTAGTTTCTAAAGGCCTGTCTGTTAAAGTTGTCACTTTAACAGGCGGTTCAAGACTATCCTGAGCAACAGTGAGACCCTAGTCTCTACTAAAAATAGAAAAATTAGCCCGGTGCAGTGGTATGTGCCTATAGTCCCAGCTACTCAGGAGTCTGAGGCAGGAGGATCCCTTGAGCCCAGGAGTTTGAGGTTGCAGTGAGCTATGATGATGCCACTGTACTCTAGCCTGGGCAACCGAGTGAGAGCCTGTCTCAGAAAAGGAAAGAAAGAAATTGATGTGGTTGAAATTTCTGAAAAATATTAAGGTAAATAAGAAAAACTAGAAATATGTGTGAATTGTGGGGAGGGTAAAGGGCTAATACATTAATACAACTTACATGAACACTAACTTGTATTGCTTTGCTGTTGGCTTTAGTCATGATACAAATTCAGCCAACCCCTCCCAAAAGAGATTCTTTTTAGTGTTGTATTTAGTTACCCTTCCAACCTTTCCTGATCCCCCTTTCTTCTACCCTAGTACTGGTGATATTGTTTCTAAATCACTGAGATTTCCAGATACTTTGTATCCTTCACAGAGCCTAGTATTTTGTTAGCTACTTGGTAGCACTAAGTAAAGATTGAATTGAAGGAGTTTAGCTTATTATTTTTTATCACTTTTTTTTTATAGACCCCTAGTTCATAATTTTATGCTTTGGAAGCAGTCTTTTGTAAAGTGATTTAGAATTTCACTTGATAAATGTACTTAGAATATTTATTAGAATAAATGGGCAATAGAGCAGTTTTTATAAATTTTGGTTTATCATATAGTTACTAATGGAACTTTTTCATAGTTCCTTTTTTCTGTAGGATATTATTTGATCATAGTTGGTTAGGATAAGTGTTAAAAGGGGAGATAGGGTAACTGGAGATATGTGGTACCTCTTTAGGAAAATTTGTGGGAAAGCTTGAGGAAAATGATTTTCTGAGCAGACTAAGGGCCATATGCTTAGGAAAGGAAGAGTGAAGGGTGAGGGATTAGTTTAGGGAAATTCTATGGTGGAATTCATAGGGGCTACATCTTGGGAGGAGTTTTAACCTAGGAAGAGGCCAGGCTGAATTAGTTAAGTGCATACTTCAAGGATAAATATATACTTTATGATATTTTGTTCTGTAGGTCATTTTACCATGAAGTGACTCTGATAGGGATCTCTACCTAAGTAGGGATCAGAACCCTTTGGAGTTTTCCTACACTAGAGGATTCTAATTTAATAGGTCTGGTATGGGGCAGGAGCATGTTTATATTGTTAAAGTCCCCAAGAGCCACTTTTTGAGCATAAAATAATACATCCTATGAAATATTCTGTTTAACGGCCAAATCATTCAACATAGCTTTTAGGGTCCTCTATCATTTAGATAACTCTGACCTTAGAATTTGGTCTATTTCACCATGGTCTCTACTTTAGCCAAGTCAGCACATCTACAGACATCTCATTGATTGCCAGTGCTTCACTCACTTGCATACTCTTCCCTCCTTTGCCTTCTTGTTTCTTCTCTACTAATAAATGTTCAGGATTGCTTCTACCAAGAAGCCATCATTGGCTGAGCGCATCCACAATTTTTCTTTTCAGTCCAAGATAAATGATACCACAAGACTTATACAACTGGCAAATACACTGATCATATGAGTGGATGATTTGTGTGTTTTCATTCATATGAACCTTGAACATATATGCCCAGTTTTACTATTTGAACATCGTTATTTTTTCCCTCTTGCTACCAAGAGGTTGGAGCTTAGTCATAGTTTGCATAATGTTGATAGTGGTATCAGTAATATTATAAAATGCTTCCTGCGTTTCAGGAACTATGCTAAATGCTCCCCATACATTATCTCATTTGCTTATTGCAGATTTAAAATCATATTTTTAAAGTCAAAGTAAAATCCTTTTATAATTGTGTGAGTTTCCTGTGACTGTTGTAACAAATTGCCACAGACCTAGTTGGCTTATAAATAAAAGCAGAAGTTTGTTCTCTCACAATTCTGGAGGACAGAGGTCTGAAATCAGTATCATTGGACCAAAATCAAGGTGTCAACAGGGCTGTACTCCCTCTGAAGGATCTAAGGGAGAATCCATTTATTGCTTTTTCCACAGCTTATGGTGGCTTCTGGAATTCCTTGGCTCTGGACTGCACCACTCCAATCTTCAAGGCCAGCATTCGAAATCTCTCTGAGCTCTCTCTTTCTCATTGCTTCCACCCTCCCTATGTAAAATCCCCCTTTGCTAAGGACACTTGTAATGGTATTTAGGACCCTCCAGCATAATCTCCCCATCACAAGATCCTTAATCATATCTGGAAACCAATTTTTCCAAATGAGGTAACATTCACAGGTTCCAGAGATTAAGACATAGATATCTTTTGGGGAACCATTATTCAGCCTACCACAATGGTGATTCAGATGGGTCAGAAAGGGGGGGAGGGGCTAATAAAAGTTCATTCCAAGTTTCTCCTGAGTAGCTGGGACTACAGGCTCCCACCATCATGCCTGGCTTATTTTTAAAATTTTTTGTAGAGATGATGTCTCTCTATTGCCTAGGCTGGTCTCAGACTCTTCCTGGCCTCAAGTAATTCTCCTATCTTGGCCTCCCAAAGGCCTGGGGTTACAGGTGTGAGCCACTGCATCCAGCCTAAGTCAGTGTTTCTCAACTGGGGGCGGGGGGTGGTAATTTTGCTGACGTCCTACCCGAGGAGCATTGGCTGTCACAACTAGAACGGGATTGCTGCTAGTATCCATTGGGGTAGAGGTCATGGATGCTGCCGGCAATGCACAGGACAGTCCCCCACAAGAGGAATTATCCAGCCCAAAATGCCAGTAGTGCTGAGATTCAGAAACATTGTTCTAAGGGTAACTGTTGCCAGTAGCTTTTTTTTGTAGTAGTCTAGAAAAAAATTTTATGCCTCTATCAGCATATATCATGGGATCAGGACTAGTGGTAGTTTTTGGCTAACTGAAAGTTGATTTAAGTGAAGAGCCATAAAAAATGATTCACATATACTTTATTATTACTTAAAAATAAAAATATACATTCGTGTGTCAGTCTTTTCTTTGAGTATTTGTCTTTTGCCAGGAGCTCTGGGTCATCATTCTTATATAAACTAGTGCATTATCACTGATTACCAGATTTGCATGAGAACTTAAAAGTCTATGAAGCAATCGAGTGTAGGGTCTCGACTTCTAATGTTTCATGACTCAGTTGTTTATCTTGCTTACCCTTAATTATACAGCAATTTATCTTTTTGTTTTCTTGTTTTGTTTTGTCACTTTGGTTTCTTTGGATCTTTCCAAAGCATTCAACTTGATTTTCATATAAAGAACAATATAGCTCCCGTGGTCTTATATCCAAAAAGAAAATCCATTTTGTACAAAAAATAATGGTTCGCTAAGGAATTGGGAGTATTTCCAGTTGCAGCTCATTTATTGAAACAGCTTCTAATCAGGTGATATGGCAAGGGCTAATGTCAGTTTTTTACAAATTCTTGAATGTTTCAGAAAATTTTGTTTTGGTACTATAAAGACAAATTATCTATAGAATATTACTATAAATACCTTATTGATATTACCAGCTTAATTCTTGAGTTGCTTTTCTACTAAAGAAAACATTGATTTTTTTCATTAACTGTAACAAATATTATTCGAAATTTGAATGAATGTGGCTGTCTTCAAGTGGATTTGTCTGCCTTTTTATTTTACTAGAGTATGTATATATACACATAAATGCTCTATGGAAAATTTAACTTCAGTTACATAAAATTATTTGCCTTTTTCATTCATCTTTTTTAGTATCCTTCTAGCTGGGACTTTGATATAAGAAACTTAGGTAACTGTATAAAGAAATTTAATTCGTTAAGGTTACTTATTTTAGAAATGAAATGATGGTCATGCATATTTTTAAATTGATTCAAGTGTTTTTAATTTTTTGTTAAGCTAATATTTTTTTGAAAGGGGATCAGTGAAAAAAAATTTGAACCACATTTTTAAGAAGGTTCTGGAATATCTTGTGAGACAAAGTAGTAGTCACAGTGTTCCCTCACCAGTCCTTAGCGCTTGAAAACTCCTAGGGGTAGAGAAATTTTCTATGAAGGAATTTAAAATATTATGGGATAAATAAGGTTAAGGAGACTAAGATTGTGAATGAATCCATAAAAATCCTTATAAAGTTTTAATGTTTGCCCAATTGAAACACTAAATGTTAATAGAATGTATCAATCAGATCATCAACATTTTATGCAATTCAGTTTTGGAAATACCAGATACTATACAGTTAGTTTCTTGTCATCATTACTTTCTTGAAAGAAATGTCTCAGGACTTTCGGTCTGGACCAAAAAAAAAAACACCACCACCTCATAAATCCTAGGAGGCATTTTTGAGGATGTTTTATTTAGAGCTTTTCTTATTTTCACTTAAAAGTTACTGATTCCAACTTCTGGTTCCAAAGCTGTCCTAGAGATAGCATAACTTGGATGTTTGAGATAAAAAATAAGCTTTTAGTAACCTTTATTTCCCTCAGCTTGCTATAGCCAAGTAGGCATTTATAGTTAGTTTCCACCCATGATAATTTTATGCCAGTATTCATCAGAACATAACAATGGAACAGTGACTTGGCTCTGTCCTCCTTATTCTCATCTCCATTCTCTCCTTCCCAACAGACTCTGCAATCTTAGATTGAAGGCTGCAAATTTGTTTTATCTCTGCTGCTGTTCTCTTCTAAGAGCTTGCACTGCAAACATCTTCTACTCCTACTCTGCCTTCTTTTTATTTCTTTTATCATCTAAACCTGAAGTTCCCTCTTTCCCAAAATATCTTCAAAAATAACAACTTAAGAATTTGTTACTCCCAAGTAGAAATTTTCACTAAAAGAAAATCTGTGTACATATATATACTAGAATTTCATATAATAAAAGTATTACTTTATGTAAGTTTATTTGAGGGAAAAAACTATGTATTTCCCCCAGCCAAATTCTCCCATGCACATAGACTATGCTTAATATTTGTTTAAGTTATTGAACATGTTAGGAAACAATACAATTTAACATATAAATAGTGTTTATCATGTGCAGCAGACTGTAAGCTCTGAAAGAATTCAGAAAAAAATTCACACCTGTGGGGAGAAACTTGCTACTCATTTGATTGAATTAATTTTGAGGTAAGTTTGAAGACCCGTTTTAGCTGTAAAACTTAGATTCCACAAAAGCAGGAGGTGGGCCATAACCTGCTAACTATTGAATAGCTAAGGGAAAAAAAGGTATTTCTTAAATAGGGTGAGTAACATGAGTAATGGCATTTAGTTGGTAATGAGAAATGTGTTTATTTGCAAAGAAGTGAGAAGATCAATGTGGTTAGGACAGAGAGTTTATATTAAGGAATAACAGTGAATTAGGTTGAATAGATGGAAAGCTAGATATTAAGATGAGAAATTTAAATGTTCCCAGATGAAAGAAGATCATAAGTTTTTCTAATGCAGTCTGGTCATTAAAATGATATTTTAACATGATCTGTGTGATAGCCCTATGCTGAGTGGATTACCATGAAGAAAGAGGATAGTAGGCAGAGGTTTGTTGTGATAATTTAAAGGTGAATTAATAAGTCTGAAAGTCGTGGCAGAGTGAAGGGACAGTAAAAATATAAATACAAGGACACTGTGATTTCACATGGCAAACCAAATGACAGAGATATTTTGAAGTTTTTCAAGGGATTCCTAGGCAAAGACAGTCCCTGGATTTTTGGAGTTTAGGGATTTCCCTACAATTCCAGTCTTTTCCCCAAGATAAGCCCTGGTTGTGGTTTAAAGGTTCTTTTAGGTTATTTTCTTTTTTAATATAAGTTGTTATATTTCCTAGATTTTATCTGGTTGTTCTCAACCATATTCGATCCCTTTGTTGTTAAAAGATAGAAAAATTCTTTTGAGACCACCTACCTGGGTACTAATTAGTAAGTCAAATTTCATTTAACCCTACATGATATACGTTGGCTTTCAATGGAAGGACATTAATAGTAATGATGATGGATGAGCTGTGTGGGTATTGTCATGTAGGGGAGAGGAAAGGGCAGAGAAACTGTAAAAATTAGGGAAAAAAAGGAAACTGAGAAAATCAAGGTACTGATAGTAGTAAGGAATATAAGAATGTTAAAGTATGTTAGAACATTTTAAAAGCAGTTCAAATTTCTGACATATATGCAGTACAGTGTTAGGTATTCTGGGGAAATGTGAGAAGTATATGGCTTGATTTTTATTATCAAAAACTTTTACTTGTTCATGGGCCTTCCTTTCTGTTATCTTTTTAAATTTCATAAAAGAACAGTATAGCAAGTACATCTTGCAACCATGATCATACTGTCTCTAGAAAGCTAAATCATTATGAGACATTTACTAGGTGAGCCAGAAGAGTAGAGGGATCCTGATGTTAGAAATAATCAGACTACATTAGCTCAATGCATTATGCCTTAGTCCATTCGTGTGGCTGTAAAGGAATACATGAGGCTGGGTAATTTATACGGAAAAGAGGTTTGTCTGGCTCACAGTTCTGCAGGCTGTACAGGAAGCATGGTGCCAGCATCTGCTTCTGGTGAGGGCCTCCAGCTGCTTCCACTCATGTTGGAAGACAAACAGCTGGCATGTGAAGATCATATGATGAGAAGGGGGAAGGTGCCAGGCTCTTTTTAACAACCAGCTCTCTCGAGAACTAATAGAACAAGAAATTACTCATTACTGCCAGGACGGCACCAAGCCATTCATGAGGGATCTGCCCCTGTGACTTAAACCCCTGCCATTAAGCCTCACCTCCAACATTGGGGATCAAATTTCAACATGAGGTATGAGGGGAAAACATCCAAACTGTAGAACATGTATTTGCATTATTCAGAATATACCATTGATTCTCAGTGGGGGCATTTGGTAATATCTGAAGACATTTTTGGTTGTCACATCTAGGGGTAGCACTACTGAGGGTTAGTGAGTAGAGGCCAGGGATGTTACTAAGCAAATTCATAGGACAGACCCCCCACAACAAAGAATTATCTGGCACCAAATGTCAGTAGCGCCAAGGTTGAAAAACTCTGGAATATAGAGTAGGCAAGTTCTTTTCCTAGACGTTTTTGGAGACGTAGGTCAATTTCCTACTTCCTTTTTTTCTAGGCTTGATGAGATACTGCCTTCCAACAGCTTACAATACAATAGATTCTTTTTTTTTTTTTTTTTTTCCTGAGACAGAGTCTTGCTCTGTTGCTTGGGCCAGAATGCCATGGCATCAGCCTAGCTCACAGCAACCTCAAACTCCTGAGCTCAAGCAATCCTCCTGCCTCAGCCTCCCGCGTAGCTGGGACTAGAGGCATGCGCCACCATACCTGGCTAATTTTTTCTATATATTTAAGTTGTGCAGCTAATTTCTTTCTATTTTTAGTAGAGACGGCGTCTCACTCTTGCTCAGGCTGGTCTTGAACTCCTGACCTTGAGCAATCCTCCAGCCTCGGCCTCCCAGAGTACTAGGATTACAGACATGAGCCACAGCGCCCAGCCTAGTAGATTCTTGCTGTATTTTTTATTGTGTTCTTAAGGATATATCTTAGACACTTTGATTACACAGATATTTCTAAATATTTTTACCCATCTTCACTTGGGTTGGCTGTTTTATGCTAAATTCACGTATCTTGTGTTCACTTTTACTAATTTAACTCTGCTTTAATCTCTCTATAGGATCACTCTATTTTCAAGTTCCAGCAGCCTCCTGATGTGATTTCTTTAGATACTCTCTTTACAACAGTGCTTTTCACGTGCTTTGAGGTGCTTCATGTCCCAGGTCTGAGCTGAACTAATTCTTGAGTCTAGGGGTTTTTTCTTACCGTATTTGAACCTGTTCTAATTTTTGTATATGCAAAAAGTTTAAACACCAAAACACTTAAAGGAAAAACTATCTAGGGGTTATTTCTTTTAGAATAATTTTATTCCTGCTTATAATATGGAAAGGTTTTATAATGGTTTATAGTGGTAAATGAAAAAACGTTGAAATTCTAGCATGAGGACAAGGTGTGCAAGGGTTTTTATTTGGCTTTATTGTTTTTGTTAAGCAGAACAAAATCGTTTTAATATAAAGATAAACGTTGAATGAATGTACCCGTAACAGAGAAGGGGGATATTTTCAGAGAACCAGTTCATCTTTTCTTTACCCCACCTCCATTTGATTGATATAAACATAATGGCCATTTAATATAACATATAAGTACAGTCTGCCTGTGTGTACCAGCTACTCTGTACAGTAACATAATGAAGAGGGAAAGCAAAAGTATCTCTGCACTGTAGTAGTCAGGATGTGGTGAATCCAGGTGTGTCTGTGTGTGTGTGTGTGTGTGTGTAGCATTTTTCCTCTGTGGGAGGCAAAGTTTTGGAGTAAGTACCCGTTTTCTTTTAGCAGACAGTAGATAAAAGAAGAATGTTTTAACACATGTAGACTTCTCAAGGGAGGCCTAGAGAAAGTCCTCTTGGGAAGAATAGTGCTTAACCGCTAAAGTCTTAGATTTTAAGATTATCCAATCTTACCTGCTTTCCTTTATGATAGTATGACTTTCTTGTGTTTTCAGCTGCCTCTCTTTTTTGAATGTTTTGTGATTTTTGAATTGCATGCTCTTGCTTGATTGGGTTTTATTCAAGGGAATTGTGTGCAGCTTAGTTAGAGGACATATTCCTCGAGAGATTTGATGAAGCTTTGACACCTGTGGAAGCTACCGACCTGGGATCACTTTGTAATTTCTCTGCTTGGGGTTTTCTGGTGGGCAATTTTGAACCCTGAATCCTTGGGAGTAGGCTGTAATTACAAACTTTCAGGTGATACTTTTCCTCCAAGCTGAAACAGGCCAATTTCCTTGTCTTTCTTGGCCAACGGGCACATTTTTACTAGACTATTCTTTTACAAGGTGGGGGTTGGCCTTTCAGGTCTTAGCTTCACTTGGAGGGGTCTAAGTTGCAGTTCGCCTTCTTGAACAGGCCAAGGCCCAACTTTGGCCTCTGAGTGCTGAGATCAGCACTCACCCAGGGAAGTCATGACTTCGGGGCCTGCTTACCAGTTGGGTTTTTTCCCCTTCATGTTGGCCCATGGGGATTTTCTCGGGAACTTATTTTTTTTTTATTTAGGGGATGTTTTTGTATTTTATTTATCATTTTGAGATGTGAGAGAATTATTTTTAGATTATCAAGCCTACATTTTTGCCAGACACACAAGCTACTCATCTGTTTTCTAACTTGTGACCTTTTCCTAAAACTTCTGATTTGCTAATCTTTCTCTCATTTTGCTCTCACTTCACTTCCAGTATTGTTGCTGTTTTATTCTTTTTAAAAGTAAGTAGCTGTTTTGTCATTTCACTGGGACCTCAAAGGGAGGGAATGTGGGCACGTGTGTTCAATCTTCCACTTTGACTGGAAGGCTAATAGTTTTTAGGTCTGTGCCCATTCAGGCTAACTGACCTGAGGAAAAGAAAATGTCTTAATATTCCTTTCCATTTAACTGTGATTTTAAGTTTGAACTTAAAGAGCATAGTCTTTGGCTATAAAAGAGGCAAGGGGCAGGAATGGAGGATGACATTCAGACTATTATGGGATTGAGCAAGGCCTCGCTGAGGTGGAGGGGCAATGTGTAACTGTTGACCTTCATAGAGATCTTACCATAACTAAGAATAATTTTACTTTAGAATAATTTTATCTGCTAATAGATAGAGCAAATCACATTACAGTGGTGAGAAACCAGAATTTTAAAATTTCATTCAATAAATATTTATTAACTGCAGTGTGTCTGGCATAATACTAAGAATTAGAGCTCAAAAATAAATAAGATGCCATTTCTGTCCTCAATGAGCCCAATAATTTTGTGTTGGAAACAGACATGTAAATTAAAATATAGTCCTCATTATTCATGGTAGTTATGGCCTGTAAAGTCTCTACAAACCCTAAATTATCAAATATTGAACTATTGCTTGTAGGAGAAATACAAGGTTAGGTTCCTACAATCCTTTGGTCACAATATTTTCATCAACCGATCAATACATAACCTTGTTTTATTAGAGTTTTTGTTTAAATACACCTTATATAATATATAATATTGATTCATTAACATTGTACCCAGCCCCACTATAACTCATGCCTGAATGAAGCTTATTTAACGTATGCATTTTCCTGTAAGACACATCATGGCCTTCTTGGTTAGAAACACTGGACAGCACGTCAATACTATGATTGGGGCCATTTTAGACAGGGAAATAACAAAACACAAAAGTGGAAAAAAAAAAAAGTGGCACTAATAGACTATGAAAGGACACTTTTTTTAGTATGAGAGCTGAAACAAGAAAGCAAAGTGTTGTCTTGTTCAACCTCAGCTGGGACTGTGCAATGTTGAGTGACTCAAATATTTTGCCACTCTGTACATGTCCACAAATGACCACAAAAGCTCTGCAAGTATCGATTATTGGATTACCAATAAATTTTAGCAAGTAGGTGAATTCACAAATACAGAACTTATGAATAATAAGGATTGGCTGTACTGTGTATACTATATGGCTGCAGTCTGGTACGGATCTGTGACCTGTCAGGAACTGGGCTGCACAGCAGGAGGTGGGCGGTGGGCAAGCAAGCTAGCAAAGCTTCATCTGTATTTACAGCTGCTCGCCATCACTTGCATCACCTCTTGAGCTCCGCCTCCCGTCACATCAGTCACTGTCTGTCATCATGAAGGCTTGTGCAGGCCATTGTGAAGAGTGTGGATGTTTTTCTAACTATAGTGGGAAGTCTTTGGACAGTTTTAGCAGGAGAGTAATAAAACCTGTTTTACGTTTTAAAATGATGGCTCTAGCCACTCTGGGAGAATATTGTTGAGAATAGTGAAAGTAAGGGAGCTAGTCAAGTGAGTACTGCAGCGGATAGGCAGAGGTGATAGTGGCTTAGAGTAGGATGATGGCACTGGATGGGTGAAGGAGTCAGATGGCTTCTCTTCTGTCACCTCCACCATGGCTGCATTTAAGAACCAATTTATCACTGGATCTGTTATGAATTCTAGGTATTTTTGTAAGTATATGTATAAAATAAGTGTTATCTTGAAAACAGAAACTGTCAGTAAAATTCACCATTCTAAAATTATAGGCTGGGCACGCCTGTAATCCCAGCAATTTGGGAGGCCAAGGCAGGAGGATCGCTTGAGGCCAGGAGTTTGAGACCAGCCCAGGCAACATAGCAAAACCCCATCTCTACAGGGGGAAAAAAAAAAAGTAGTCAGGCATGGTGGTATATACCTGTAGTCCTAGCTACTCAGGGCTGAGGCAGGAAAATCGCTTGAGTCCAGGAATTGGAGGTTACAGTGAGCTATTATCATGCCAGTGCACTCCAGCCTGGGTGACAGAACCAGATCCTGTGTCTAAAAAATAAAATAATAAGTTTTGAGATTCAAATTTGAATATTTAATAAAAGATAGCAGTAATCCTATAGTCATGTTTCATGTTTATTGGTGTTTATTAGCTGTGTAAAAACACTTTCAGACAATTCTTATTCAGTTATACTACTACGTATTTTCTTGTAATAAAGAGACTTTGACCTGCTTTGTTTATTGGTGGTTAAGTCAATAAAAATTTATTTAAAGCAGGGCTATTACATTGTAAGAGCAAATCAGGAACAGCATTATTTATTTGAGCTCTGTTTGGGGAAAAAAAGAAACTCTCTGTAGATCTAGCTTTTTCCTGTCTGTGCCTTGTACTTTAACAAGGATGCTCGCGTAGTATGGAGCATGGACTATGGTGGGGAAAGACTGGGGATTAGTAGATCAGTTAAGAGGCCTTTTAAATAGTCTAGGCAAGAGAAGATAAAAACTCTAAACGTGGGAGAGTGAAATTTTCAGAGTGAAATTTTGAGGGTGAAATTGTGATGAGGATGACTTTGAGACTTTTGTGAAGCAGAATGGAAAGATTTGAAAAAGAATTAGATATCTGGAGGTCAGGGAGAAGAAAAAATTAGATGATTCTGAGATTATAAGCTTTGAAGAAGAGGTAGATGGTGATGTCATAATACAAATGAGAGAATCTACAGTAGGAAGAGTAGGCGTGGTTAGGGGGAGTGAGTAGTTTTGAAAATGGTAAATTAAAGGCACCATCTTTGGGACTCCCAGGAGAAATATGTTAAGAAGGCAGTTGGAGAAAAGTAAGTGAGTGCTATAACTAATATTTAGAAATCATATAAAAACCAGAAGTAAATGAGATCATTCAAGAAAAGTATGACAACCTGAGGGATACCAACAGCAGTGATAGTCTGTCCCCAAGCAGGCTGAAGATCAAATATGTGATTTATTCGTCGGTTAGCTCATTCCTAATCTTTTCCAAGGAGTTTGGAGAGGGCAGTGGCTGAGATGGCAGGGATGGAGAACTGATGAGACCATACACAGTGTGGACTACTCTTCAGAGAAGCCTGGTGTGATAGGAAAAAGGAAGGAAATAAGGCTGTGACCTAAAAGGGAAGTGGGGTTCAAAATAGGGATTTTAAAAAATTATTATCTAAGGATGGGGAAGACATTAGCATATTTATAGATGTAGAAGTATCAAATGAAGAAAAAATATTGAAGTTGTGGGAGAGAACCCATGGATCATGGTCCCACAGTGGGCAGGAGGGACTTGATTCATTTTGCAGGTAGCAGCCTTGTAGAGGAGGATTTTTTTCTGGGATTTAAGGAAAAGAGATAAGGAAAGATAATGTATTAGATTCTACAAGTGGAGGGGAATTTCAAGAAATCATATATGATAGCTTCTTTTTTCCTTTTCCTTCTGACAAAATCAACTGTTGACAATTTAGTGTTGGAAGTGTTCGAAATAGAGAATATGAGTGAACCCAAGAGGGGACAAGTAATAGAATTGTGCAGCAGTTTTTGGGGCCTTATTTTTGTAGGACCAGGGCAATTTGAGAATATTGAACAACTAAGGGATAAGAATAGGAGGGAAGGCCCTGAAATGGAGGAAAGAGCTATGGAAATAAGAGGTGAGGAGAGATGATTACCTGATAATTTCGTGAGGGGCTACCTATATTGAAATGTGTGCAGGCAAGCTAGAGCCAGGCCGCTGCGCAATCTTTTCACTGCGTCTAAACGTAAACTACATCATTAATGCTGTTTTATCAAACTAAAGTGTGTAAAGAAAGTTCTGTTAAAGCAGAAAACTATCATTATAGAAAAGGACTTGTGAAACATCCTGCAATATTTGAAACAATATTTTTATGTAACCTTTTAAAAATTTGTGAAAGACACACATTATCATATTTCTAGTTCATTTTGTTTCCATTTATTTTGAAAACATGTTACTACCCAGTTCAGTCTTTACTGGAAGTAAATTGCTGGAAAGGATATCCAGTTGTCTCTAGTGTTTACACTTGTCATAGGGAAATTTGCAATGAGTAAAAGGTTAAAATACTACCATTGTTCAATTATAATTTCATCTATTTAGAGCATTCTTTCTCCACCATGTTGAACAAATTATAATATTGCTTAAGTTTCTTATAACCAGAATGTCTTTCAGATAAGAATTATGTTGAAACCTAAAATGATATGTTCATTTTGGATATGATCTGTTTTCATCAAGGTAGGATCTCTTTGGACTTTATAAATTTCAAAAACTTTTTTAAATAAGTAAGGCCATTGTATGCACGGTTTTCATCTAGACACATAGAATTAAGGTTTTCTAATATTTGGACTGTGTTAGCACTTCATGCAAGGATTTTCTGTGTGGTGTGCGTGTCTGTGTTCCACTGTCTTGTTAACCTGAGCATTCATGCCCAGAAGGGATGACTGAGTGGCATTATAGCTTTGGAGAAGAGAATTTGTTTTCCGCCTCTTTTTCATCCTCAAAAATACTTTTGTGCTTATTGTTAATGTAATGCATTGTACTTTTATGTCATATTTTGCCCAGTACTTTAAAGGGTGGTATAAACAAAAGTAAACACCCTATGTGTTAAATGAGGTAAGCATAAATTATAGTCATGCATCACTTAATGACAGGGATACATTCTGAGAAATGTGTCATTAGGTGATTTTGTTGTGCAAACATCATGGAATGTACCTTACACAAGTCCGAATGGTATACCCTACTACAAACCTACACCTATTGTACCCAGGCTACAAACCTGTACGGCATGTTACTGTCTTGAATACTGTAGGTAACTGTAACACAATGGTAAGTATTTGTGTATCTGAACATATCTAAACATAGGTAAGGTACAGTAAAAATATGGTTACAGTATAAAAGATAAAAAAAAAAAAATGGGCCGGGCGCGGTGGCTCACGCCTGTAATCCTAGCTCTCTGGGAGGCCGAGGCAGGCGGATTGTTTGAGCTCAGGAGTTCGACACCAGCCTGAGCAAGAGCGAGACCCCATCTCTTCTAAAAATAGAAATAAATTAATTGGACAACTAAAAATATATAGAAAAAAAAATTAGCCGGGCATGGTGATGCATGCCTGTAGTCCCAGCTACTCGGGAGGCTGAGGCAGGAGGATCGCTTGAGCCCAGGAGTTTGAGGTTGCTGTGAGCTAGGATGACACCACGGCACTCTATTCCAGGCAACACAGTGAAACTCTGTCTCAAAAAAAAAAAAAAAAAAAAATGGTGGACCTGTATAGGGCACTTAACCATGAATGGAGCTTGCAGGATTGGAAGTTGTTCTGGATGAGTCAGTAAGTGAATGTGAAGACCTAGGACATTATAAACAAAAAGTGTACACTTCGGCCACACTCAATTTATAAATTTTTTTTTCTTTTTTCAATAATAAATTAACCTTAGCTTACTGTAACTTTTTTACTTTATAGACTTATAAATTTTTTAAAAACTTTTTGACTTTTTTAAAACTATTTTAACACTTGGCTTAAAACATATACTGTACAGATGTACAAAAATATCTTCTTTTTATATTCTTCATCTCTAAGCTTTTTTGTATGAATTTTTTTTCTTTTTAAACTTTTTCGTTAAAAACTAAGACACAAACATTAGCCTAGGCCTACACAGGGTGAAGATCATCAATACCTTCTAAAATACCTCCTGGAGCTTGTTGAGTTCTGCAAAAGTTTCTGCTAAACTCTTCACTGTGAAATTTCTTTGGGGGATTTTTCAGCTCCATTATAATCTTATGAGACCATCATTGTGTGTGTGATCCATTGTTGACTGAAATATTATCTGCCAAATGACTATTCCAAATTGATGAGCTACCTATAGTAGCTTATAAAATATTTTATATATCAAGATCTATGTCATTTTAGTATAGCATAATACTCTAATCCAAATTGTATTTAATTACAGGTCAATGATTTTTGAGCCCCAGTTCCATGTTAGAATGGAACTGGTCATTTGCCAGTTAAAGAAAATTATTTAGAGTGGCACTAGATAAACATTGCAGTACGTGGGAGCAGTTTTTTGGTAAATTAAATAAAATAAGTTTGACTGAAAAGTTTCATTTTGTGTAAGTTACAGCTTTACATTTGTGAATACAGAAAATAGCTATATCTTTTTTAAAAATTGAAAATATTATTTATAGGTTTTTAAATCTTACATTTTATGTTTAACTGGAAATCCCCTTCTAAACATCTTACATTTAGTTAAATGTTTTATTGAAATATATTTTATATCATATATAAAAAGAATTTAATAAAGCGTACCATCTAAGGATAACTTTGTCTTCACCAGATTTCTGTCTTTAAAGTCCTGCTTGTTTTTAACTCCAGAAGCATGGTTAGAATTCTGTGATTTTTCTACATGCAAGCTAGTTACTGTTACATATGATAGATGTATTTTTTTGGGTTTTTATCTTTTACTAAAATTGTTAATGCACATATAGATGTAAGGCCAACAGCACTCCCCAGCTCTCTTTATTTGCATTTCTTCTTCCAAGGAGGCTACTCCCTTTGAACTTTTTTAGCTGATTCTTTTGGCATTTAGCTCCATGTCAGTAAATGGCGTATTTATCTTGCCGGTTCTTGATTTTTTGGTTTTAACTATTTTGGAAAATGAGGATTTAGCTCTTTTTTCATTCTCCCCTACCACATATACATATACACATCATATACTTTTCCCATTCCGCCAATTGTTTCAAAATAATTAGTTATTTTGATCAGATCAGTATTTGTTAGTTGGATGGTCCATTAGTAAACTGTGGTTATTGTTCTCCATTCCTGTATTTTTATTTTCCTGGAGTTAATATTTATTTACTTAGTTTTCCATATGTACTATTTATAATTCAGCCCCCAAATTTCTGCTTGTTTTCTAAATCAACTTTCAATGTGTTTATTTAAATTTATCAACTTCATTTTCTTGAGGACGGCACTCCTGGAGCCTTCTGACCTGTCCAGTGTGGACTCAGTATTCTCTATACCTGGTGCACACTTGTCACCATCTTCTTGGAACTTACTCCTGAGTTTCTCCTGAGTTGGGACTTCTAGTTCCTGTATCCCATCTCTTCCTCTTTTCTATTTTGCTTTTTTATTTCATGCTCAGAGGGCAGCATGTCTTTTTTTTTTTTTCCTTTCTGTGAAAAAGTGTTGTGGTAGGTTAATTTTGTGAAACCTTATAAGCAAGCCTAAAAATTATTAACTGTCCTCACACTTGATTGATGGTTTGACACAGTAAAGGATTTTCAGCTGGAAATATTCTTAAAGGCATCATTTCATCATCTCTCTTTAGGTGTTGTCATTGAGCAGTTCAAAACCACTCCGACTCCTGATTCTTGACATGGGATTTTTTTTCTCTTTGTGCCCAGTGTTGTGAGATATTTCACAGTGAAGTGTCTTAGTATGAGTCTGTTTTCATCTATTTTTCTGGGTGCTGGTGCCTCATTTAGTCCAGCAACTTAGCAGCTTTCAGTTCTAGAAAATGTTAAATATTTCATTAATGTTTTCCTCCCCTCCATTTTGTCATTCTTTCTTTCTTTCCAAATCCCATATTATTTAGATGCTGCTGAATCAGGCTCCCTAATTTTATTTTTCTACCTCTGTGCTTTTCTACTTTTTCCCCCCAAATTTATCTTCCATGATTTCTATTGAATTTATTTCTGTTTTTGCATTTTTATTTTCTAAGAGCGTTTGTTTCCAGATAGCAGTCTTTTTCTAGTTTCATGAATACAATATTCTCTTTTTTTCTTTGAGAATTTTAATGATTATTTTCTTCACTCTGAATAGTTTTGCCCTGTTTGTTTATTTTAGTCTCTTTCTTTCATGTTATAGGCTTTTCTCAGCCATCTCATATCCCCAGGTTATTAGCTCATTGTTACGAGTGGGGAACTAAAAACCTGAAGCTCTGATTGCGTGTTGAGCTTCACTGTAGCTGTCTTGTAGCTGGATTGTTGTAGGGAGGGTGATACCTGATCTTCATGTCTGTGTCTTTCCTGTTAACTGGTCATATTCTCTAGAAAAGACTCTTCACATTCTGCTTGGGAGGCTTCTGATAGTCAGGAGGGAGAATCAGGTGGAGGGGTTTGTCTCAGCATTTAATGATACCATTTTGCAGGGTATTTCATTAACCATGGTCAAGAGACATTTCTCTTACTCTCTGTAGAAAACAAACCTCTAGTTTTCAGTCCTGTGTGCTGGAGGGTGAGAGACAGACAAGAAGGGTGGGAGTGGGAGCTAGAGATCTCAGTTCTTCTGAAGCAGTTTTTGTTTGATTCTCCTTGTTGTAGTTCCCCTCACCTCTAGTACCTTGTGCTGCTAATTCCTGAGCCTTTGGAAGATTTTGTTGTGAAATGGTTTTCTGGTTCCCCATGGCTGGTTTAGTTTGGCCTCTTTGGGTATGCTAGGTCAGTTACTGCTTTGTCCATATGTTTTATAGCTTCCAAAGTCACTTTTTCTCTCATTATTTCCATCTTAGTAAATATACGCTTTATAAAATAAAATGACACACACATCTTTATTACATTCTAGAGGGCTTTTAGGCAAGAGCACAATTAGATGAGTTCAATTTATCATTACCTGGAAATATTGATATTTGTCCTCTTGCATAAAAAAATTATTCGTTTTCCTTTTGTATTTCTATTTAATTTTCTTTCAAGTTTTGCACTTGATTTTTGTCAAATCCAAGCACAACAAAATTTTGGAGACTGTCAAGGGGAGGAGTTTCTGCTAGAAAACAGTTCTTTTTTTTTTTTTTTTTTTTTTTTTTTTAAGATAGAGTCTCACTCTGTTGTGCTGAGTAGAGTGCCGTGGTATCAGCCTAGCTCACAGCAACCTCCTGGGCTCAAGTGATCCTCCTGCCTCAGCCTCCTGAGCAGCTGGAACTACAGGCACACACTACAATGCCCAGCTAATTTTTCTGTTTTTAGTAGAGATGAGGTCTTGCTCTTGCTCAGGCTGGTCTAGAACTCCTGAGCTCAAGCGATCCTCCCACCTCAGCCTCCCAGAGTGCTAGGATTACAGGCGTGAGCCACTTTGCTCGGCCTATGATTTCTTAATTTTAATTTTTAATTATACCTTTTGTGAAAGGATCTGTGATAAAGAGTACCTTTCAGCTTTCCCCATCCAAAAGAATACTGTTTGGTCCAGGAGCCACTACAGCCATCTGTGCATTGCTTTACTTTGAGGTTTTCTT
This sequence comes from Propithecus coquereli, assembly GCF_000956105.1. Classification (NCBI taxonomy): domain Eukaryota; kingdom Metazoa; phylum Chordata; class Mammalia; order Primates; family Indriidae; genus Propithecus; species Propithecus coquereli. The sequence continues at coordinate 1,225,728 of NW_012140080.1, forward strand.
TAGACCTCTTGAGTGTTAGCATCATGAAATGAATTGGTTCCTTTGGAATACTGGTGCTGTTACAAATTCAAGCTAATCCCAAAGAGACTTGCTATATGTCAATTGTTGGTTATACTTCTGTCTCCAATTAGAGCTGAAAGCTATGTAAATAAAAGGAAAAAGTAATTCGAAATATTAATAATCTTTCACACAGTTTTGCATTACTAAGCATTTGTTGAGTCATACACAAGGTACTATATTGGGAGCTATAATAAGAGAGGCAGCTCTTGTTCTTTAAGGGGTTATAATAAAGAGAAACAGAATACATGAGACAAGTAGTGCATGGCTGGAAAATCAGTCTTTCCCCTTGTTTTATCAGATATTTTTATTTAAAAATAATTGGGGAGATGGCAGAAGATATTAGAAATATATGGGTTATCTTTAGATCTTGGCTTCATTTATTAACTCTAGTTATGGACTGAATGTGTCCCCCTCAAATTTATACGTTCAAATCCTAACCCTGCATGTGATAGTATTAGGAGGTCCGTCCTTTGAAGGTGATTGTCATGAGGGTGGAGCTCTCATAAATATGACCAGTGCCTTGCAAATGGGATCCCAAAGAGCTCTCTAGTTCTCTTTCTGCCATGTGAGGGTGCAATGAGATACAACCTGGAAAGCGCCCCTCACTAAACTGACCATGCTGACACCTTGATTTTGGACTTCCATCCTCTAGAACTGTGAGAAATAAATTTCTGTTTATAAGCCACACAATCTGTGGTATTTCATTACAGCAGCCCAAACTGACTAAGACAACCATCATAATAGTCTTTTTTCAGAATTACATAATGTACAGTGATGTAATTAAAATCTCTATTTTTACTCTTCCTTTAACATTTCTCACCATTCTCGTTAAGTGCTTTTTACCCTAAAAGATTACTTTGAGCAAGTATGAGAGAAAAAGAGGATAGTTAATTAGAAAGGAAAAATTTTATATTAATATTTCCTTTTCTTTCCTTCAGATTTCAGTAAATATATTTGGTTCAATGGGGAAAAACAAAAACAAACAAACAGAACAAAATATCAGGTAACTATAATTGTCTGTTTACCTTTTGCAGTTCAGGGTAACAGAGATAACGAAATAGCATGGTGAAAAGGTATGTCTTAACCCACTGTTAATCTGTAGCATCCAGCATCTATGACCCTCCTGACTGCAAATAGTTTTTAATGGCCATTTCTTACTATTAACCTTGCTGACGTTTTAGTCATCTGTTGTTCTTACAAGTATTTATTTCCATCATCTGCTGCTCCTGAGCAACTTATTACTAGCACCTCTGTTTCTTCCATCTTACTGAACTTTGCAATGACTTCCAAGTTCCTCGGGGATATTTTTGACTCCTCCATTGTTTTGTATGCTTCATTTCTATGAATATTTATATAAGTATATAAAATATAATATCTTACTGTAATATGTTAGTAATATCTTATTATATGAAACTTGCTTTTTTCCCCACAGAAAAATGTATTTTGGATTACTTTTAATGTTAGTACTTATGAAAACATGTTATTCTTTTAACTGTTGCAGATTATTCATAGGATGAGTATAGTTTACTTAGCTCCTGCAGTGGAATAGTGAGGTTGTCTCTACTTTTTCCCATGTTTTCAAGAAACCCCACAATGAACATCCTAATAAATTGCATCATTATAAGTAATATTGCCTATATCATGATGATCTCTTTCACTTGATTAAAGTTGTGACTGTGAAAATTTAGTAAATTTAAAACTTTGAAAATCTTTTATTAAAAATGTTACTCAAATTCTGGTAATGTTGACATGAAGAGGTTGGCAGTTCCCCTCCGCAAAAAGCAAATATAGAACTGGACAGAATTGTCAAAAACAGCCAATTAAGGGTACTAAAAGTTGACCAAAGGCAGTTAAAAAAATTGAGAAGCATTTATTCTTGCAAATCTACTAGAGCTTGAGGTAAGAACAATGTATGCCTGTGGCTGTCATACCTGGAGCTGGTCCTGTATTCCTCCCAATCCCCCTAGCTCAGTTGTTGAGAATTGAAGCTTTATTAGTGCTATGGACTGATGTTTGTTCCCCCTCCCAAAATTCATATGTTGAAACCCAGATCCCCATTGGGATGGTAGTTGGAGGTGGGGCCTTTTGGGAGGTGATTAGGGTTAGATGGGGACTCACTAGGAACTTTGGTTCGGCCAGCACCTTGATCTTAGATTTCCCAACCTTTAGAACCGTGAGAAATAAATTTGTCATTTAAGCCACCCAGTCTATGGTATTTTTGTTGTAGCACTCTGAACTGACCAACAGTCAGCTTGGGACTAGCTGAGAAAACCAGCATCTTTGCTGCCCAGAGGTTGGGGAGTGACTTGATTCAGGCTAGGACAGAGTGAGAGAGGACATAAAAATCTGTGACTTTGGTGTTGAAAAGTGGTGGATTTGGTTGGAAACAGATGGAGAACACATGCTGCCTTACTAGCTCAAGGTTGTGGACCTGGTTTGGTGTGAACGATGGACCAGCAGAAATTTGAGAGGGAAATCCTAGAAATGAGAGAGCCATGGAAGGGCCGAGATAAGCTCTCCATACGGGGAGACCCAAGAGAGCCTGGCAAAAAGTGAAAGCTGAGGGAGACTTTAGAAGTGCCTGCAACTTTGAATGCATTTCCCAATCCATCTCAGATCAGCCAGCTGAAGGTGGAAGTCTTACAGGCTTGAGGTGTTTTGAGCACAATATTGGCTGTATCATTAGCTATACAGACATACGATCCCAAGGGAGTCAGGCTGAACTATAAAAATAAAAATTAAAAAACTGAACAAAGATGTCCTGACTGCATACCACAGAGGGAAACAGTTCTGCAGTTTAAGCCCATACCAATTATTTAAAAACTTAATAACTTTGAAAAATAAAATGAATTCAGAGTTACTGTAATCTGTTAAAGTTTTTACATTCAACCAAAAACTGCTAGACTTGCAAAAAAGGAAAGGAAAGAAATTCTGGGAAAATGTGAGCCATAATCAGAAAAAATAATAGAAACCAATTAACTGGGCTCAATCTGAGATTTAACAAAGACTTCAAATTGGCTATTTTAAGTATATCGAAGGAATTAAAGGAGAATATAGCTGGGCATGGTGGTGTGTCTCTGTAGTCCCAGCTACTCGGGAGGTAGGAGCAAGAGGATCACTTGAGCCCAGGAGTTCGAGATGCTATGATCCCCGTGCTTGTGAATAGCCACTGTGCCCCAGCCTGGTTAACATAGCAAGACCTCCTCTCTTTAAAAAAAAAAAAAAAAAAAAAGGAAAATGTGCTAACAGGATGCTAACGAGACTCAACAAATAAAGAATCTCAGAGAAACAAACTACAAAAGAACCAAGTAGAAAGTTTAAATTTGAAAAGCACAATATTTGAAATGGAAACTTCATTGGATAGGCTCAACAGCAGATTTGAGATGGCAGAGAGAATGTGAAGATCAATAAAGAGAAGAGAGAAAAAAGATTTGTAGGAATAGCAGAGACTTAGAAACCCCTGGGACAATGTCAAATATTTCAACATGCATGTAATAAAAGTTTCAGACAGGAAGAAGAGAAAGGGACAGAAAAAATATTTGAAGAAATAGTGGCACCAAACCATCCCAGATTTTTACCAAATTCTGGTGAAAAATGTAACTTAAAAAAAGTTCCAAGAATATGGAGTAAGCACATAATACCCTGTCTCTCCCACTAAATGCAGCTATAAAAACTGGCCAGGATACATAGAGTTGCTATTTGCAGACTATGAAAAGTAAATAGTAGCTGGCAGTTGGAGAAGACAACCAGAAATTTAAGTGGTGAGTTTACCTGTTTTTTTTTTTTTCCCCTCCTCTTTCTGGGTTTGGTATCCCCTGACCTAAAGCCAATATAGCTCAAAACCCAGATGGACAAAGAGAACTGCAGAAACCCTCTAATTCTGGCTTGAAGAGCAGGAAAGGAGTTTTCTAATGGTTGGCAGGAATGCAGAAACACCCTCCACCCCCTACCCTGTGTTCTCTTGCACCTCAGACCCCAGGAAATCCTTTGGAAGCAGGGTTGGAATAGGTACAATAGCTGAGAAGACCCTATAACTCCAAGGGATGGAAGTTTCCTCTTCAATTGGAGGAGCTGTGGTACCAAGAGAGTGAGATGAATCACTGTTTTTTTCCTGTGTTCTCCCACTGCTTGAACCTGGACATGGCAGAGTGGCATAAATTAAGTTCCAGATTTCTGGCTAGAGGATTGGAAAAGGGCATCTCAGATAACCAGAAATACCAGAGAGATTACAGAGAGGGAGGAGGTCTGGAAAGAGAGCCCTTAATGTTTATGCACTCCACGGCTTACCCCTGGGCTGTGTATATGTGGATCTGATCCTAAAAAGCATACATAGATGTTCGATGCTGACATATGGGTAGGTCACCACCTGAATTCCAGACTGGCCAATGGGTGGCACATGTGATACAGATCTGAATAGCATTGTGAAAGCTTTAAAAAGTTGAGTACTTTCCGAAAAAGTTAAGCATACATTTACCAGGTGACCCAGCGTGCTCACTTCTAGGTATTTACCCAAGAGAAATGAAAATTTAAGTTCACAAACAAAGGTGCAAATGAGCATGGAAGAATAAACTAAAATGACATTGGTACCTCAAAAGGCTGATCAGAACTTGAGGCCTGAATTCAGTCAATTACCTGCTAAACAAAAATATCAACATTCTCCATAAGATTTCAGTACGACACAGAATCTTATATTAAAAATGTATAGCATAAATTCAAAATTACTTGGCATCTGAAGAACCAGGAAAAAAACTCATGTGAACAAAGATAATGAACAGACACCAATACAGATGTGGGAACTAACAGATTTAAAGCAGCTGTTATGCTACAAGAAGTAAAAGTATGTTCTCCTTAAATGAGTGAAAATATAGAATATCTCAGTAAAGAAGTAGAAAAAGAAGAACCAAATGAAGAATTTGGACCCGAATAATACAATAGCAAATAAAACCAACTTACTGGACAGGCACAATAGCAGAAGGGAGATGACAGAAAGAATCTGTGAAGATAGATAAATAGAAATACATCCAAATTGAACAACAGAAAAAAAAGATTTAAAATAATGAACAGAGCCTCAGGGACCTGTGGGATAATACCAGAAGGTCTAACATTTTGTTTCATCAAGCACACAGGAGAGAAGACAGAATATGATGCCGAAAAAATACTTGAAGAGGTAATGGCTGAAAACTTCCCAAATTTGGAGAAAGACAAATCTATAGACTCAAGAACATGGGTGAACTTCAACCTGGATAAACCTAAGGAAATCCATGCCCAGACACATTGTAATCAAACTGTTGAAAACAAAAGACAAACTACTGAAAGCGAAAACAAACAAAACACATTTTATTACTAACAGAGGAACTATTTGAATGAATGTAGATTTCTCATCAGAGACCAAGAGGCTAGAAGGAAGCAAAACAATGTTTTAAGCGTACTGGGGAAAAAAAGTAATCAACCCAGGATTCTTTCTCCAGTGGAAATATTCTCCAGGAATAAAAGTAAAATGAAAACATTCTCTGTGAATAAACAGTAAAAGAATTTGTTGCCAGCATATGTATTATAAAAGAAATTGCTGAAGTGAGTTCTTCAGAAAGATGACGATACCAGAAGGAAACTGGGAACATCAGGAATGAAGGAAGAGAACAGATTGAGGCAAATGTAATAGACTATTCTTCACTCATTCTCTGAAATATAGATACATAAAATGGTTGGAAACAAAAACCATGATGTTTGGTGGGGTTTTCAATGAGTGGAGATGTAATATTAAGACAATTACAACATAAAGTGGGGAAAGTAAAGAGACCTGTGTGGTATGATAAGGTTTCTACATTCCACCTGAGTGGTAAAATACTGATTCTAAATAGTCTGTAAAAAACTAAGTATGTATATTTGTACAGCCACTCTGGAAAATGGTTTGGTAGTTTCTTATACATTTAATTATATCTATTTCTGTGACTCAGCAATCTCACTCCTGAGTATTTACCCACAAGAAATGAAAACTTAAGTTCACAAAAGTAGGGATGAGCATGGAAGACTAATGTACAAATGGTTTACATTGTGATCTATTACCAATAATGCAACTAAAGAATGAGAGAAGGGAGAAGGAGGGAAATAGGAAAAGCTTGTTGTTGTATAAACTGTAGGTAGGGTGTTAAGGGGTTTTTCTTAAAAGGCCCTGGTAAACCAGATGGTAAACAATTACATTAAAAAACGGGACTAAGGACATTGGAAAAGGTATATGTGCAAAGGTAACCACTAGAACAAAAGTACAAACTTTCATAAGTACAAAGAAAAAGCTTTAATAAAAGAGCAAGAATACTGTTCTCATAGAAAAAAAGCATAATGAATATCATCAAATATGCAAAACTACAAAATTGTATAATGGTATTGAGACCAGACATATCAGTAATAATAATAAATGTGAGTGGGATTAACTCACTCCTTGAAAGAAAACTGCTTTCAGTTTGGCCAATAAAACAAAATCCAACTATGTACTGTATACGAGATGTGCTGTATATAATACAGAAACATCTGATTTCAGGTTAAAAATAAAGGGATGAACAAAAAGTGTATTGGGCAAATGGAAACAGAGTGGTAAGGATTCTGATATCAGAATAAAATTCAAGTCCCTGAGCATTAAAATTGAAAAAGAAAGACAATTCTTTTCATACAAGATAACATTTATGAATATCTATATACCAAATAACATTAGCAACCACCTTTTTGAAGCAAAAACTACAGGAGATACAAAGAAACAGAAACACTAATAGTCTCTTTAATATACCACTCTAAATGCAGATCAACTGGACAAAAATAAGAAGAAAGAAGATCTAAATAATCAATAGGGTAGACCTTATTGGTATATATTGAACTTTACGTCCTTGTAATAAAGAGTACACATTCTTCTTGAGTGCCACAGTACATCAGAATTCTAAAATAATGCAAACTAGTCTATAATGACAGATCAGTTGTTGCCTGGGTAAAGTGGGAGGAGAGAAGTGAGATATTGGAGGCAGGGAAGGGTCCGAGGAAAAATTATAAGGGGGTACCAATAAATTCCGAGAGTGATGAATATGTTCACTGTCTAGACTGTGCTTATGGCTTTACAGGTGTATGTACCTGTAAAATTGTATACTTTAGATATTTATTATATGTCAGTTATACTTAAGTTTTAAAGAACTTACAAAAAGATTGTAGAAGTATAAGTTGCTATTATTTTTAAAATGTACTCAGTTTGCCTGCAAGGTTTTATTTAGAGAAAATATGAACAACTTCATGCCAATAAAACTGACAGATTCCTTGATGAACACAAATTTGTAAAACTGACACCAAAGACAGAAAAAACTACTTCTGTGTCTTTAAGAGAAATTAAATCTGTAATTTAAATCTTTCCCACAAAGAAAATTATTTAGATGGCCTCATTGGTAAAGGAAGATAACTATGATATCCTGTATATATAGGAAATTCAAAGAGATCTACAGATAAGCTGTTAATATCAGTAAATGAGTTAAGATATCTGGATACAAGGTCAGTGAAAAATAAAATATTAAGAAATATATTTTACAGTAGTGCAAAACATTTGAATACCTAGGAGTAAATCTATGAAAAGATGTCAAGGCCTTGACACAGAAAGCTACCAAGTGTATGTGAGAGAAATTGAAGACAACATAGTTACTTGATGGTTGTCTTTGTAAAACAGGGAAATATGTGTTGATGATTATCCTGAAAAGATTTTATATTGTGAGAAACTTTATATTTCTGTCTCATCTCCTTATCTGTTGGTAGGGAAACTATGAATTTTTCTTTTAAGAATGGAATGATTTTATAGATGATAGGAGAGGGCCTTCAGATATTATTTCAGAGTGAATTTAAGTTCCATCTTTATATTTTGGGCTCCTAACTTTTATATTTCAGTATTTTAAATTATTAATAATAATTTAGAGCATAGTAGTTTTAAAATTCCTTTTACCAGAATCTGCTTTTTTTTATTTTTGAGAGGACTTCTCTCTGAAAGTATTGCACATAATAGAAAATTGACTCTAAGAAGTAAGATTGCCAGAAAGTTATACCAGCCACTTTTGCAAGGCATTTTGGTTTATAATAGCAAAATTGAGAAGTACCTTAAAAAATGGCAGTTCACTTTGCTTTCTGAATTAAACTTGTCAGAAGATGACAAGGTGCAAAATGGTCAGTTATGATGAATAAAATAGGGGAAAAACCCAATTATCTTAATTTTTTAAAAATTTGTTTTTAGGTTGGGAAAGCTAATCAAATTGCTGTTGAGATTAATTTTTCACTGATATTTTGAACAATTAAATGGTCAAAATGAGAGATGGTTGAAGAGATTGAGTTGCAGAATATAGGCAAAACAGTATTTAACATTTAGATTTTTGGTAAATTAATTTTATTGTACAGGTTGAATATACCTTATCTGAAATGCTTGGGAGAAGTAGTTTTGGATTTTGGATTTTGGATTCTTCTGTATTTTGGAATATTTGCCGATACATAATTAGGTATCTGGGGATGGGACCCAAATCTAAACATGAAATTAATTTCTGTTTCATATACAACTTACACACATAGCCTAAAGGTAATTTTATATAATATTTTTAATTTTGTGCATGAAACAAAGTTTGACTGCAGTGTCACACGTGGTCAGGTGTGGAATTTTCCACTTGTGGCATCATGTTGGCGCTAAGAAAGTTTTGGATTTTAGAGCATTTTGGATTTCAGATTTTTGGATTAGAGATATTCAACCTATATAACCTTATGAGTTGTATCAATGTAATATTTTACAGATAAGGAAATAAATGTGTGGTTAAATTCTTAAAAAATACAACACTCGGGAAAATGAGATTAGAGTTCAGAATTTAGTTTATTTCAATCACTCCTTGTGCTCCATGTATCCCCAGCATTATACTGGAGTGTTCTGTGAGACAGTTCATTATTATTATAACAAATAATGAAATGAGGTCCTCTTGATGGAAATGTCATTGCTACAACATGTTTAAAGGACAGTATGACAATATCTCACAGTTGAAAGATCACATATTCTTTGACCTAGAAATTCTCTTTTTACTGGTAATGTATGCTGAGATATGTATATGCAGGCGTGTGTGTGTGTGTGTGTATATATGTTTTTTGGATGCTGATTGTAACACGAATTATTAACGTAACTTCAAAAAATGGAAGCAACCTGTATATCTTTCAGTAGAGGACAGACTAAATAAATTTTGATGTATCGATGCTATGAAGTACTAGGTATCTTCAAAAGAATGAACTCCATTATGGGAAGATTACTAAGATATTTTATCAAATAAAATAATTGCATTTGTGTAAATAAAAATGAATATATTCAAATACAGGCATAAATTTTGTCTGAAAGGCTAGAAAGAAATATCTTTGGAGAAGAAATCAATTTTTGTTTTTTATTTTTAAATATTTCAGTATAGTTAAACTTTTACCATGTATGTGTGTATATACATACATGTGTGAATGTGTAATGACTTTTTAAAAATATTATTTGTAAAGTTTTTTTTAACTCATTTTCATCGGAAGTTTGAAGTCTTTCTTCCACTATCTTCTGATGTTCAGTATTGCCAGTAATAAATGTCATGGATGTCTGATGAGCATTCCTTTTATAATACATAACCCTTTTTTTTCCTCTCTGGCAATCCCTGCTTTTTAATCCATAGCATGCTAAAGTTTCGCTTAGATGTGTTTAGATTTGTGTCTATTTTCATTTAATCTACTCTGCACTTGAAAGGGCTTTCATTCTGAAGTTTTGTGTGTCATTTAAACTCAGGGACATGTTCTTCTATTATTTCTTCAACTATTTCCTCCGACCCTTGTCTCTGATCTTGTCTTAGGAAACTCCTAATAGGCACTGTGGACTTGCTTCTGTGTTTTAACTTTACTCTCATATTTTTCATCTTTTTTTTGCTTTGTTCTGCATTTCAAAGATTACCTTGACTTCATTTTCCAGAGTAGCAGTTGCAACCTTATCATTCTATCATTTAGTCTGCTGTTAGATTTTAATTTGACAATAACGTTTTTAATTGCCAGGAACTTTATAAAATTTTTCGGTTGCTCCATTGACTCCCTCTTAGTGGCCTGTTCTTTTATGAACACAGTAGCCTCTCTCATATCTCTGAGAATGCTAACAAAAATAAAATTTTAAAGTTCTCTTCTAATCTCAGCTCCATCTGTTTTTTCCCCTAGTTTAGTTTCTTCAGCTTTGCTCACTATCACTGATATTTTCTTCAAATGTCTGGTGTTCTGTAATTGCTGGTTTATATTTATAAATGAAGGACTGGGCTGATGAATTCGGAATCTATATGTGGTGAGTGTGATAAGGATTTCCTTTGCGGTTGTGTGGGCTGCCCTTCTCCCCCCTCCCACCCCCAGCCTATCTGGAATGGGAGGCCATGAGCAGGCACTGAGTAAGTGGTGGGTTTGTCCTTCAGCAGATTTCTCCTCCTTCAGATTTGTAGGCAGGGAGCAGGTGGGAACCCTTAAAATAAGTACGTTAAGGAGGAAGAATTCCTGGATATAGGACATATTGTTGCAAGGCTTTAAGTTGGAAGAACAGAAGGGGAGAATGGAGCACCACCCCTAGAAGTGTTAGGAAATGTACGAAGGGGAACTTTTGGTTATTGTAACAACTGTGGAATAAGACAGGCCTTTTGGTGGAGAATAATCCTGTACAGAAAAGGAAATTGTGCTCCCCAAATGCCAGTAGTTTCCTCTTTGAGAAACTCCTAGGCAGAGTCTCCTCCCCTTCTTCCCTCATCCTTTAGTGTCTTACAAAGAACCAGATCTACCTCAGCCTCTGCTCTCTCTCTTTCAGGCTCCAACATCCTGGTTAGAAACCCCTCCGAAACAGAATGAGCACCTGCTGTCTTTGGAAAGAAGTTAGTTGTATTTAATCAGGTATTTAGTTAGTGATATTAGTCAGAAGTTAGTGGTATTTAGTCAGGTATTAATGGTATTAGTCAAGTGGGCTCTTGTTTATGGGGTTCCTTAATTGACCAGAATGACTGCGCCTGCGCTTTTTTGTTGTTGACGTCAAGCTTGGATTTTCTCTAGGATTGCTTTGGGGAATTCAGCTCTACATTTTGCTTTAAGGCTTTAAATATTGATCATAAATTTAATATTTTTGGTAGGATGAACTCAGTTTGGTTATTTCCACTAGGATGCTTGCAGTGGTGTCTCCCTCAGTTCCCCATCGTCTTACCTCTCTGCCAGCCCCATCAAATAAAGAGTTACCATTTAACTCCTTTCCTGTATTTCCACAATGTTAATAATGCACCAGGAGGTATTGTTCTAAGAGTTTTCCATGTATTATTTAGCAAGAACAACCCTGTGAGAGGATACCATTGTCATTTCCCACTCAACAGGTAAAAGAAACTGACTTTGGGAGGTTGTCATTTACCCAGGCTTTCAGGACTACTTAAGCAATAGAGTCCAGGTTCTTAACCACTATGCTGTGTCACCTTTCTCTGTGATTATTTCATAGTGTTCTTACCATTATGTTTCATACATGTGTTTATTTCATACATGTGTTTATATGTTTTGGTCTACTGTACTGAGTTTTTGGAGAAAAGATAGTATCTCTGTATTTTCAACATCTAACCTCATGCCTGGCATCAGGCTCTGAGTAAATATTGATTGAATTGCTGTGCACATTCAAAATTCTATTTTTCGTCTTTGGTTCAATATAATATTACTAAATTAGAATGTCAAGATATTAGTTTGAGAGCTAAGGTTTTGACAGCATATTGTCATTTTATAGAAAATTGTTTTTATTGATTTAATTAATGTTTTAAATGAATTCAACGGTCATGGTCAAATCAGTATGTGAAAATAGTTGTGTCAAAATTTATCTTGGCCGGGCGCGGTAGCTCACGCCTGTAATCCTAGCACTCTGGGAGGCTGAGGCGGGCAGATTGTTTGAGCTCAGGAGTTCGAAACCAGCCTGAGCAAGAATGAGACCCTGTCTCTACTAAAAATTGAAAGAAATTAATCAGACAACTAAAAATACATAGAAAAAATTAGCCGGGCATGGTGACGCATGCCTGTAGTCCCAGCTACTCAGGAGGCTGAGGCAGAAGGATTGCTTGAGCCCAGGAGTTAGGTTGCTGTGAGCTAGGCTGATGCCACGGCACTCACTCTAGCCCGGGCAAAAGAGTGAGACTCTGTCTCAAAAAAAAAAAAAAATTTAATCTTAAGGAAACAAAATTTCAATAGGTTCTTTTTTTCTATATCATTTCTTGGAAATACATTAAAAATAATTTTGGTCATTCGCAAACACATTAGAAATAGTGCAGATGACTTTTAAGTACTTCCTTTAAGATTATACTTAAATCTTTCCAAAATACCCATAGAATGATATTTTGGTTTTCATTTCATGGATTCTGTAAGTTATGCAACATGAATCTGGTGAAATAATTTTATCTATAAAATATAAACAGAAATAATTTTTAATATCTCATGAATACTTAATTTAGCTGTCATATTTTCAATGGGGAATTCAGTTTGTTGAGTTTAATGGGTGTGAACATATCACCATTGTGGTTACAAAGGATTTTTATTAATAATATTAAAATAGACACTGTTCTAATTAAGAATAGCTCATTTAATTATTTATAGTTCTAAAACTGGGTAGAAATGCTTTTGTAAAACAGTTTGTATAGAAAGCTTTTCAAACAGTATATAGGTGAGTAAATATTCATTTTATTAAATTTGCTTTATATAATGAACTATACTATAGAGGGTTAGAAACATATTTATAGGTAGGAAGTATTACTATAAAAGCATTTTAGTAGACTAAGCACTTAAAGATACCACTTCTATCTTTATGCCTTATTATAGAATTCATGGGAAGTTGATAGTTTTGAGATTACTACTCTTTATGCCACATTTTGCCTCTTTTAAGTATTATACAATTTTATTTATAAACAATAATGCATAATTTAAAACGTTTCTTGATTTTAGTGACAGAAAAGTATTAAACATTTTTGTGACTGACACCATATTGTCAGTAACTGATGATAATGTCAGACTATGGCCTAGTCGTTGGGAATACAGATATGAACAAGACAGATATGATTTCTGTGCTTGTCAGAGTTGAGAAAGGAAATTATGCATTAAATACCAAATATTTGATTATATAGGTTTATCAGAATTATAGAGTACTATGAAAATATATAATAGGTGAATTTATCCTGATCGAGACCATCAGGGACATTGAAATTCTGCTCTTGAAGGAGTATGGATTAGGTATGCAAAGGTGGTTGTACATAGGCGGTAATAAGTGGCAGGGAGAGTTTTGCATCAGGGCTGGGGAAGGATTGGTGTGGCCAGAGCTACAGCGGTGGTACAAATTCAGTCTATCAATGTATTAAAAAGCTTATAGGCCTTAAAATTTACATTTTAATTAATTCCTTATGGAATTAAACTAATTGTGGTAGTTAATTTGGGCAAGATAGGATGATGGCTAGGACTCATTAGGGGGTGATGGAAAGAAATTGATAGATTCCAGAAATATTTAGGAGGTAGAATTTACTGCTTCCATTGCTCTAAGTGTGCTTACCACTTTCAAGCTTTGACATATTTTTTATTTTTTGTCCAGTGTTTTCTCTTTAGCTATTCTCTTTGTTCATGTGGGTTTTTTTTTTTTTTTTACCTTTATTTATTCTTTTCTGCTGTTTTAATAGAGATTCCGAAGAGAAGGGATCTAAACCCAGGCATTCAATGTATTATACCATATTTTACTGCACCCCACCCCACTGATTTGAGATGTCACCTTTATCATATATTAAGGTTCATTTAGCTACTCTGTTTCAAGATTTGTCTGTTGCTATGGCAGTACTGCACTATTTTAAGTTATAGTGATTTTATAGTTGATAACAGGTACCCCCTTTACATTTATGGTTTTAAAAAACATATTGGCTAGTTTTACATATTTGCTCTTTCAGATAAATTTTGAAATAACTTTATCCAAAAATCCTGTTGGGATTTCTATTAATATTAGGATTTATTCCTTAAAAAAAACATAATTTGGAGAGAATTGGCATTTTTACAGTATTGAATCTTCTTATCTGAGAACATAGTATCTCCATTTAATTTATTTATTTCAAATGTTCTTTAATATAAGTTTTATGATTTTCCTCATATCTGTCTGACTGTTTTAACTTTAGCCTTAATTGGTTATTACTATTATTTAGGAAAACTTTTGACTTTTCTGTATTGCTCTTATGTCTAGTCCAGGGTCCCTAACCTATGGTGAGTTGTATAATTATTTCGGTGTATATTATAATGTAATAATAATAGAAATAAAGTGCACAATAAATGTAATGTGCTTGAATCATTCCAAAACCGTTTCCCCCACCATCCCTGGAAAAATTATCTTCCATGGAAACAGTCCCTGATGCCAAAAGGTTGGGGACTGTTGGTCTAGCCATCCAAATTCTCATAACTAATAATTTTTGAACTGATTCCTTGAGACTTTTCTAAGTAGATAGTTATATCATCTGCATTTTAAAAAATGTCATGTCTTACTACATTAGTTAAAACTTAAAGTACAGGTTGGAAGAGTTGTAGGCTTAGTGGGCATTTTTGTCTAGTTCCTGACTTTAATAGCGAAGCATCTGACATTTCTCCATTAAGTGTGATGCTTCTCATAGAATCTGGTATAAAACGACCGTGTGGTTTCCTTCTGTTTTTACTAAGGTGAGATTTTCCATCAGAATTGGGATTTTTATCTGATGTGTCTCAAGCATTGAGATGAGTGTGGGTTTTTTTCTTATTCCATGATAATATATTAAACTACATTGTATACTTAACGTTGAACCATCTTTACATTACTAGGATAAACTGTACTTGGTTATTATTATTCTTTTAAGATATTACATTCAATTTACAAATATGTTTAAGATATTTGTATATATATTCATATGTGAGTTTAGAATGTAATTTTTTTTTTTTTTTTACTGAGTTTTGAAGTCCACGTAGAAATTGGGAAGCTTTAGATCTTTTCTGTTTGTTTTAAAAGCAAAAATTATCTCTTTCTTGAAGGTTTTATAGCATTTATTCTTAAATCTGTGTAGACCTCATGGCTCTGTAAAAGAGTAGATGTTTGGAAACCTTTCAATTTCTTCTTTTGTGGTCTATTTTTATTTTTTACCTCTTTCTCCTAAACTTTGATAATTGACATTTTCCTAGAAAATCATCTACTTGACTAGATATTAAAATAAAATTATTCATTATATTTTTAATTGCTATACCTGCATTTATTTTCTCATCTCATTCCTAATGTTAATTACTTGTGTCTTGTCTTTATTTATTTTTTAATTGACATATAATATAATTGTACATATTTATGGGGTACATAGTAATGTTTCAGTACATACAATGTATAGTGACAGATGAGGGTAGTTAGCATATCTGTCATCTCAAACATTTATCATTTGTGTTGGGAACATTCACTATCCTCTCTTCTATTTGAAAATATATAGTATTGTTAAGTATAGTCATCCTATGGTGCTTATAAAAATTCTAGAACTTGCTTATTCCTCCTATTTAGCCATAATTTTGTGTCTGTTAACAAATCTCTCTTTATCCACTCCTTCCCCCTACCCTTCTTAGCCTCTAGTATCCTCAGTTCTACTTTTTACTTCTATGAGATCAACTTTTTTTTTAGCTTCCACATATGAATGAGAACATGTGATATTTAACTTGCCGTTCTTGGTTTATTTCACTTAACATAATGTCCTCCAGTTCTGTCTGTGTTGCTGGGAATGATAGGATTTCATGCTTTTAGCTAATATTATAATATTACATTGTGTATATATACCACATTTTCTTTATACATTTATCTGTTATTGGATACCTAGGTTGATTCCATAGTTTGGCTGTTGTGAATACTGCTGCAGTAAACATGAGGGTGCAGATATCTCTTCCATATACTGATTTCGTTAACTTTGAATAAATGACCAGTGATGGGATTTCTGGATCCTGCGGTAATTCTATTAAAGTTTTCTGAGGCATCTCCATACTGTTCTCCACAGTGGCTGTTCCAGTTTACATTCCCAACAATAACGTGTAAGAGTTCCCTTTTCTCTGCATCCTTGCTAGCACTTATTGTTGTCTTTTTGATAATAGCTATCCTAACTGAGGTGAGAGGATGTCTGATTTGCATTTCCCTGATGATTAGTGATGTTGAACATTCTTTCATATATTTGCAGCTATTTATAGATTTTCTTTTGAGAATGACTATTCAGATTATTTACTCATTTTTAATTGGATTGAATTGTTTGGTTTTTTTTGCTGTTGAGATGTTTCAGTTTCTTGTATATTCTGGATATTAATCCTGTCAGATGAATAGTTTGCAAGTATTGTCTCCCATTCTGTAGGTCGTCTCTTCGCTCTGTTGATTGTTCCTTTTGCTGTGCAGAAGCTTTTTAGTTTGATATAATACCATTTGTTTATTTTTGCTTTTTTTTCGCCTTTGCTTTTAATGTCTTACTCATTAAATCTTTTTCCAGATCAATGCCCTAAAGCATTTCCCCTATGTTTTCTTCTAGAGTTTTATAGTTTAAGGCCTTATATTTAGGTCTTTAATCCATTTTGAGTTGATTTTTATATAGAGTGAGAAGTAGGGGTCTAGTTTCATTCTTTTTCATATGGATATCTTATTTTCCTAGCATCATTTATTGAAGAAACTGTCCTGTCCCCAGTGTTTGTTCTTGGTTCTTTTGTCAAATACCAGTTGGTTGTATGTACTTAGATTAATTTCTAGGTTCCTTATTATGTTCCATTAGTCTATGTGTCTGTTTTCATGCCAGTACCATGTTGTTTTGGTTACTATAGCTTTGTAGCATATTTTGAAGTCTAGTAGTGTGATGCTTCCAGCTTTGTTCTTTTTGCTCACAATTGCTTTGGCTATTCACAGTCTTTTGTGGTACCATATGAATTTTAGGATTGTTTTTTCTTTTTCTGTGAAGAATGCCATTGATATTTTGATTGGGATTGCATTAAATCTGTAGATCGCTTTGTGTAGTAAAGTCACTTTAATGA
This sequence comes from Propithecus coquereli, assembly GCF_000956105.1. Taxonomy (NCBI): domain Eukaryota; kingdom Metazoa; phylum Chordata; class Mammalia; order Primates; family Indriidae; genus Propithecus; species Propithecus coquereli. Next base: position 1,242,861 of record NW_012140080.1, read on the forward strand.
TATTAATTTTCGCAGTCCATAAACATGGAATGTCTTTCTATTTTTGTGTGTCTTTTTCAGTTTTTTTCATCCATGTTGTATAGTTTTTCTTGTAGAGATCTTTCATTTCCTTGGTTAAGTTTATTCCTAGGTATTTTGTCTTTCTGTAGTTACTGTACGTGCGATGGCTTTCTTAATTTCTTTGTCGGCTAATTTGTTGTTTGAGTATAGAAACACTATTGATTTTTGTATGTTGATTTTGTGGTGTAAAACTTTACTGAATTTGTTTATCAGTTCTAAGAGTTTTTTGATAAGTTTTTAGGTCTTACTATATATAAGAGCATGTCATTTGCAAATGGAACAATTTGACTTCCTCCTTCCAATTTGGATGCCCTTTATTTCTTTCTCTTGCCTAATTACTCTGGCTAGGACTTCCAGTACTATGTTGAATAAGAGTGGTGAGAGTGAACATTTTTGTCTTTCTCCAGTTCTTACAGGAAAAGATTTCAGCTTTTCCTCATTCAATATATTAACTGTGGGATTGTCCTATATGGCCTTTATTGTGTTGAGGTACTTTCCTTCTATAAGTCATTTTTGAGAGTTCTTATCATGAAGGGATGTTGAACTTTATCAAATGATTTTTCTGTGTTGCGATGATCATATGGTTTTTGTCTTTCATTTTGTTGATGTGCTGCATCATGTTTATTGATTTGCATATGTTAATTTTCCTCTAGCTTAAATAAAAATTCCATTTATATGTGATTGAATCTAAAGTCTAATTAAAGGGACTATCCTCTGGTGATTTTAGAGGAGTGGAACTTGTAGGTAACTTACTTTCTGAGTTTTAGGACTTCTTTCTTCCTGGAATCTCTGAGTAAATGGAAGACACTTCTTTGATTCTCTGGCTCCTGTCTTAACTTTCAAGGTTCCCACTCCACAGAGCTTCATATTTTATATATTAAGCTTTTACATATCCTAGAGTTGTCTTGTGGTTATTTGTGTCTGTGTAATTATTATAGATTTATTTTGTGTTTTAATTTTTATAGGTTTAATTCTTTTCTATTACTCTTTTTTTTAATCATGAAAGTATTAAATACTTTATTTGAAGTGTGGGTAAGAAAGCACTGTGATGGTGACAAAAAGGACAGTTATTTCCATTTTAAACAAAGAAACAGCAGGAGAGATTTCTGTAAAAAAGTAATAGCTCAGACTGCCTTGTTCATAATATTGGCGGGGGACTCTGCAGAATCAGTCTTTTAGTAAATTGGGATTGGGCCCGTCTCTCATTATTTTTTGTTATAATTTTATCACATTTTCTTTTGCTTATCTTTTCATATTCTTTTAGGATAATATAGTTGAAAAGAACTATGTATTGTATTTTGATTAGAAATCCACCAAATGTACAAATTCATTTTGGAATGATTGACAGCATTATAATATTTAAGATTCCTTTTCTAAAATAAGGAATATTGGCAATTTATTAGTGTTTCAGTTAAATTCCATATAATCAAGAATCAGTAACAACTTATGAAGATCTTCAGAATAACCAAGGATATGTTTTACAATCTCTATCACTTTTCTACCCACTTAATTAATTAAGCACCAATAAAAAATCAAGCACCTCAAGAATCAATATAGAATTGTGGTCCCCAACCCCTGGGCTAAAGACCAGTACTGGTCCCTGGACTGTTAGGAATTGGGCACATCAGGAGGTGAGCAGCGGAGGAGCAAGCGAAGCTTCATTGCATCACTGCCCGAGCTCTGCTTCGTGTCAGATCAGTAGTGGCTTTAGATTCTCATAGGAGGATGAACCCTAACATAAACTGTGCATGCAAGGGATCTAGGTTATGCGCTCCTTATGAGAATCTAATTCTGATGAGCTGAGGTGGAACTGAGGTGATGCTAGTGGTGGGGAACGGCTGCAAATACAGATTATCATTAGCAGAGAGGTTTGACTGAACAGAGACCATAATAAATCAGTTGCTTGCAGACTCATACCAAAATCCTATCAGTGAGTGGCAAGTGACAGTTTAGCTGCATCTGGTGGCAGGCTTTAAGTCAGAATCTGACACTTATTTTAGTCTGTGTGTGGCCCGCCCTTTGTTTTATTTACCACTTCCATCCGCACCTCTTTCCCACACTGTGAACTTGTCTCAGTCACGGTTTTGTTAAGCCCACAAGCTAACCCTAGCAAAAATAAGTAAAAAACAAATGTTGCTGGAGAGTTTCTTTGAAAATGGGGAAAGACCCAATGATGAGACAGCAGAAGACTCTTAAGACTGCCAACAAAATGAAAGTGGCATTTAAAAGAAAACAGCAAGAGTCCTACTTAAGTTACAGGTTCATTGCAACAGGTGATTCACATTCTGCAAGCCCGCTTTGTATGATACGTGGTGACCCACTATCCAAAAAAGCCATGAAACCTTCAAAACTACGTCGCCACATGGAGCCCAAGCACTCTGTAGTAAAAGACAAGCCTTTGGAGTTTTTCAAAAGAAAAAAACATGAACACAAAGAACAGAAGCAATTATTGAAGGCCACCACTTCATCAAATATGTCTGTACTGAGAGCATCATTCTTAGTGGCTAACTGCATTGCTAAAGCTAAAAAGCCCTCACTATTGGTGAAGAGTTGATCCTACCAGCTGCTAAGGACATTTGCCTTTAAGAGAGGCTGCAGTTCAAACAGTGGTACATGTTCTTCTTTTGGCTAGCACCCTAACTAGACAAATTAATGAAATAGCAGAGATATTGAGGCACAATTGTTAGAGAGGATTAATGAGTCACTGTGGTACGCAATCCAGGTTGATGAGTCTACTGATGTTGACAACAAGGCAACAGTGTTTGTTTTTGTGAAATATATTTTTCAGGAGGATGTGCTTGAGGATATGTCATGCGCACTTTCTTTGCCAGCCAACACTACAGCTGCAGAACTATTCAAGTCGTTGAATGATTACATAACAGGAAAACTGAATTGGTCATTTTGTGTCACTGTATGTACAGAGTGGCTGCCATGACTGGATGGCTTTCTGATTTCACTACTTGGGTCGAGGAGATGGCTTCTGAATGTGATTCTACGCACTGTGTCATCCATAGAGAAATGCTGGCTAGCCAAAAAATGTCACCTGAACAACGTTTGGCAGGATGTGATTTAAATTATCAACCACATTAAAGTACATGCCCTTAACTCCACATCTGTTTGCACAGCTCTGTGAGGAGATGGACGCAGAGCACACGTGTCTTCTCTATACACAGAAGTGAGATGACTTTCTAAAGGTAGATCACTGGCCGGAGTTTTTGAGTTATGAGAGCCACTCCAGAGATTTCTTTTACAAGAATAGTCACTGCTGGCAGCACATTTCAGTGACACAGAATGGGTCACAAAACTTGCTTACCTGTATGACGTATTCAGCCTGCTCCATGAACTCAATCTGTCACTTCAGAGGAGATCAACAACTGTGTTCAAGTAGGCAGATAAAGTGGCTGCATCCAAAGCCAAACTGGAATTATGGGGGGGATGATGAACGCACATTGAGATTTTTGACATGCTTCAAACATTAGCAGAGATTTTGAAAGAGACTGAGCCAGGCAGGGCTTTCTTTCTACCAGCTGGTGCATAATCACCTATTTCAGCTTTCAAAAGAGTTTGAGCATTACTTCCCAACCAGTAAAGACCCGCAAACTGGGAAGGAATGGATCTGCGACCCATTTGTGGATAAGCCAGGTGAATTGACTTGGGCTGTGCTAGAAGAGGATCAACTGCTTGAAATCGCAAATGATGGTGGTCTTAAAAGTATGTTTGAGACAGCTTTAAATCTCCATATGTTCTGGGTTAAAGTCAAGGCAGAATATCCTGAGATTACCTCAAAAGCGCTGAAAAGCCTGCTTCCATTTCCAGCATCCCGTCTTTGTGAAGCAGGGTTTTCTGCAGTGACAGCAACCGAAACAAGATTATAGAGTAGACTGGATATAAACAACACACTTCAAGTGTCACTGTCTCCCATCACCCCCCGGATGGGACCATCTAGTTGCAGAAAAACAAGCTCAGGGCTCCCACTGATTGTGCATTATGGTGAGTTGTGTAATTGTTTCATTATATATTACAATGCAATAAAAATAGAAATAAAGTCTACAATAAATGTAATACACTTGAATCATCCCCAAACCGTTCCCCTACCCAGGTCTGTGGAAAAATTGTCTTCCATGAAACCAGCCCCTGATGCCGAAAAGGTTGGAACCACTGATAGAAGATACATTTTCTTTGAAATCTTCAGTACAACTGGAGATTTGAACACTGACTAGATATATGATAACATTAAGGAATGATCGTTAATTTTGTAGGTATGCCAACAGTTTGGTTACATTGTTTAAAAAGAGTCCGATCTTTTAGACATGTACACTGAAATACTGTATCTGGGATTTGCCTCAAAGGTGTGCAAGGTAGAATGTTTATAGGGGTATGAAACAAGATTGGCTGTGAGTTGCAAATCGGAGCTGATAATTGTTGGGTTCATTATATTATCCTGTTTTTCTTTGTATATGTTTGAAATTTTTCATAATAAAGGTTAAAAATAAAGACAAATGTAAAATGTCAAAGGAAAGAGAAATAAGTAATCATGAGAAGTAGAGCTAAGTACATTTATAGCCATAGGGCAAAAGTACTTTTAGAAATTGATTTTATTGTTCTCTGCCCACATAAAGGTTCTTTGGACTTTGTTAAACAACTTTATGAAGTAAGGGTTGATTATATTCTTTATTTCCTAGTATCTTTTTTCTTCATCTTAGTCCAATACTGGTTTTCTTCCTTGTTTCTAGTGCACATTATGCTCTTGTTCATCTCTTCCAAAATTGTCAGTCATTTACATAGACTGTGAAGGAGACCTATAGATGAACCTGTCCCAATTAAAGCACAAGAAAAGAATGCTTTGTAATCCTAGCTCTCTGGGAGGCCGAGGCGGGCGGAT
>NW_012140080.1:1247852-1248599 GCF_000956105.1 Propithecus coquereli
AGCTGCATCTGGTGGCAGGCTTTATAGTGGCAAGTGAGTTGAAGTACAGCTGCATCTGGTGGCAGGCTTTAAGTCAGAATCTGACACTTATTTTAGTCTGTGTGTGGCCCGCCCTTTGTTTTATTTACCACTTCCATCCACACCTCTTTCCCACACTGTGAACTTGTCTCAGTCACGGTTTTGTTAAGCCCACAAGCTAACCCTAGCAAAAATAAGTAAAAAACAAATGTTGCTGGAGAGTTTCTTTGAAAATGGGGAAAGACCCAATGATGAGACAGCAGAAGACTCTTAAGACTGCCAACAAAATGAAAGTGGCATTTAAAAGAAAACAGCAAGAGTCCTACTTAAGTTACAGGTTCATTGCAACAGGTGATTCACATTCTGCAAGCCCGCTTTGTATGATACGTGGTGACCCACTATCCAAAAAAGCCATGAAACCTTCAAAACTACGTCGCCACATGGAGCCCAAGCACTCTGTAGTAAAAGACAAGCCTTTGGAGTTTTTCAAAAGAAAAAAACATGAACACAAAGAACAGAAGCAATTATTGAAGGCCACCACTTCATCAAATATGTCTGTACTGAGAGCATCATTCTTAGTGGCTAACTGCATTGCTAAAGCTAAAAAGCCCTCACTATTGGTGAAGAGTTGATCCTACCAGCTGCTAAGGACATTTGCCTTTAAGAGAGGCTGCAGTTCAAACAGTGGTACATGTTCTTCTTTTGGCTAGCACCCTAACTAGACAAATT
>NW_012140080.1:1252613-1267396 GCF_000956105.1 Propithecus coquereli
CTCCGTCAAAAATCAATTGACCATAAATTTATGAATTTATTTCTAGACTCTTGTTTAGTTATCTGTCTATATGCTACATTCACAGAGTTTTCTTACTATAACTTTTTAATGAGTTTTGAAATTGGGAAGTATTAATTCTCCAACTTTGTTCTTCTTTTTGAAGATTATTTTGTCTATTCTGGATGTCTTGTGTTTTTATATGAATTGTAGATGAACTTGTCAATTCCTGCAAAAAAAAAAAAAAAAAGGAAACACAGCTGAGATTTTAATAGGGATTACATTAAACCTGTAGATCAGTTTGGGGAATATTGCCATCTTAATAATATTAAGTCTTCCAATCCATGAACATGGGATGTCTTTCCATTTATTTAGGTCCTCTTTTATTTTTTCCATGATATTTTATAGTTTCAGGGTACACATTTTGTACTACTTTTGTTACATTAATTTCTCATTATTGTTTTTGATGCTACTATAAAAAGACTGGTTTTCTTAATTTCATTTTTGGATTGTTTGTTGCTAGTATATAGAAAGACAATTGATGTGTTTTGATCTTGTATGCTGAAGCCTTGGTGAACTTACTTATTAATTCTAATAAATTTTTTGTGTATAAGGATTTTCCGTATACAGGATGATAATGTCTGCAAATGAAGATAGTTTTACTTACTCCTTTCCAATCTGGATGCTTTTCATTTCTTTTTCTTGATGAACTGCCCTGGCTGGAACCTCCAATACAAAGTTGAATAGAAATGGCAAAAGTAGACAACCTTGTCTTATTCCTGACCTTAGTGGGAAGTTTAATGGTCTTTCACCATTAAGTGTGATGTTAGGTGCAGGTTTTTCATAGATTCCTTTTATCAAGAGTGAGGAATTTCCCTTCTATTTCTAGTTCAATGAATGTTTTTATCATGAAGCGTTTTGAACTTTGTCAGATACTTTTTTGTCTGTCTGTTGAGATGTCATTTGTTTTTTATTCTTTGTTCTGTTTATATAGTATACACAATTTTCATATATTGAGCCACTCTTTTATTCCTGGGATAAACTGAACTTGGTCCTTGTGTACAATCCTTTTTAAATGTTGCTGGATTCAGTTTGCTAGAATTTTATTAAAAATTTTTGGCCGGGCGCGGTGGCTCACGCCTGTAATCCTAGCTCTCTGGGAGGCCGAGGCGGGCAGATTGTTTGAGCTCAGGAGTTCGAAACCAGCCTGAGCAAGAGCGAGACCCTGTCTCTACTAAAATTAGAAAGAAATTAATTGGACAACTAAAAATATATAGAAAAAATTAGCCGGGCATGGTGGCGCATGTCTGTAGTCCCAGCTACTCAGGAGGCTGAGGCAGGAGGATCGCTTGAGCCCAGGAGTTTGAGGTTGCTGTGAGCTACGATGATGCCACGGCACTCTAGCCCAGGCAACAGAGTGAGACTCTGTCTCAAAAAAAAAAAAAAAAAAAAAAGACTTTTGTATTTGTATTTATAAGATATATTGGCTATAATTTCCTGTTCTGTCTTTATCTGGATTTAGTGTCAGGATAATTGGCCTCATAGAATGACTTGGAAAGTGTTCCCTTGTCTAATTTTTGGAAGAGTTAGTGAAGTGTTGATTTTAATTCCTCTTTAAATGTTTGATGGAATTCATCACTGAATGCTTGTTCTGGGCTTGTGGGAAGTTTTTTGATTAGTAAATCTATATTTTTACTTTTTGTAAGTCTATTCAGATTTTATATTTCTTCTTGAGTAATGTTTTTAAATTTGAAAAATATAAAGCAAGTGCAAGGTTGTAAGTGTGTATATAGGTAGTCCGATAAAGCCCAAATTGCGTATAAAAATCTATCCTGCTACTAATTCATGGGAAGTCTACTTTTGAAATTCACACTGTTGAACAATTCAGTTTTTAAAAATGTGATTTTTAAAAAGACCATTCTTAATGTCTATTTATTTGCATTTTTTTTATAATGTTACCCCATAATGGCTTGGAATTTAAGTTTTTGTTTTTTTTATGTTGCTTTTATTTCAGCAGCAATGCAGCAAGTCTTAGAAAACCTTACGGAGCTGCCTTCATCTACAGGAGCAGAAGAAATAGACCTAATTTTCCTCAAGGGAATTATGGAGAATCCTATTGTAAAATCACTTGCTAAGGTATATTGATTTATCCATAAGATTACTGAATTATTTTGAAAATTGTCTTTATAGAGATTTTTTCAGATATTACTGTTTTAGCAGTTGGTTGATAAACCTTTGGTTTAGTTAGCAAATAGTAACACTTATCACATAATGAAATCTTACTGTATGTAAAAATGAGGCCAGTGTTGCCTTTTCTTGTTAAATACAGGATGAAATGACTCCTAGTTTTGGCCTATCACTTTTAAGGTTTAAAGAAATCATATCTGCACAGTTCGTGTTACAGCAGAATTTATGAAAACGATCCTGGTCCTATCTCTGTTATCAATAACAGGAAGGTACCTGTTTTTCATTTATAATAATTACTTCCTTTATTTAGTGCGTTTTTGAAATCTTATTTTTTCTTGCATACCCCTGATATCTTAAGTCTGTTTCCATGGTTAACTCTGGAGTAATTGCCTTAACTCATTCATAAATATACTTACAACCATTTTTGGTACAGTTTTATTTCACTTCTGTATACTATTTCCCCATAAAAATTTTTAACATAGAAATTTTAACATCATTAAAGCTGAATGTATTACCTACTTCACAGCCCTGTTATCCCATCTTTAGAGTTCCCCAAGTGAGTCTTGCTTTCAAGAACCGGTACCACATACCTTCTCTGACCTTTCCTTCATGTAGTCATCCCGTCATTCCTTTTACTTTTTGCTCTCTGAGAATGTTGATTTTACCCTCTCTTGTTATCTTTTTTTAGCCACAGTCTGTTACTTGTTTTCTTCCAAGACTTCTGAAAAATACCTTTTACAAAGTTTTCCATTAGTAAGAGTGAATTAATGGTGCAGATACTTCATTTTATTCACAAACTTATTCGTATGGTCACATGGTGTAAAGGCTCCTAAGAAGAAGCAAATCCACTTGCAAATCATCCAACCAAAATTTTTATTTAATTATTTTTGATCGTAGTCTTTCCAAAGTTTATTAGACATTTTTATATTTTAATAATATACAAGGTATTACTTTCAGATTCAAACTTCTTGTCATAAACATTAATCACTGCTATGTTAAGGTAAAGTAATAGCTCTAGGGTCTGTTGAAGTAAGTAGTAGCTGTTTATGCCTATATTAAATGGCTTACCCTAGGTTTTTATGGTACTTTTAAAATAGCTTTTCATTCTTCCCTTAATGTCATATGGTTGATTGTCAGTTTTTATTGTCCATGTGTCTGTTATACCCCTGTCTCCATGTTTATTTAATTTATGGCTTTTGATCAGTAGATTTGTAAACCGTGTAATAATATTATGGAAGGCATAGTTTATAAAGGTCTTTAAAATATATATTGTACTATTTTGTCTTTGCCACAGCTTTATGAATGAAAACTAAAACTCAAAGTAGGTTCCGTGTTCTACCTAAGATCACTTTGCTAGTAAATGATAGAGATGAGGTTTAGGCCAGGTGTTCTGTCTTCAAATTCTGTGCTCTATCTACTACAGCACAGCGTATCAGCGTGTCTGTATATGTATGTGTATTTATTCTTAAGAAATTCTGTGAATAAAAATGTATTGGTTTTGTGCCACTGATGGCCTATCAGGATTATCTTGTTCATTATTCTTAACAGATGAAATGGTTAGATGGCTTTTGAGTGGGTAAGGTGCTATAGTACTCTTGGTGATAAAAATAAAGACCAGACTTACCCAGTAATATCCAATATTCAAGCATATTTTCAATAAATAAAAGCAGTGGCAGTTCAATACTACAGCAATGTAGGTAGAGAAATTCCAGGAATAAGGGAGGACTTCTGCTTCTAAGACAGAGATAGTAAGTCAGAGCTCGTCAACACACTCAGTATAGTAAGTAGGGGAAAAAGAAGAGGCATGCATTGCTAGACATGCAGAAAGACAGAAACATGTAACCAATAATTAGAAAACAAGAGAGGCATTCCCATAGATGGTCCTTCTGTTAGAGTTTGTAAATAAGAATTTAAAAATAATTTATTAATATATTTTTTAATAGAAGAAAAGAGAAAAAAACAACAGGTATTATTCTATTTTACTAGAAAATCAAAATAAAATATAATGAGGTGGACATTTTAGAATCAAAAATACAATATCTGAAATTAGCTCATTTGATGGGTGATATGGTTTAGATGTTTGGCCCTTCCAAATCTCCTGTTGAAATTTGATCCCAATTATTGAATGTGGGGCCTGGTGGGAGGTGTTCGGGTTATAGAGGCAGATCCCATATGAATGGCTTGGTGCCCTTCCTGAGGTAATGAATGAGTTCTCACTTTATTAGTTCACAGTTGAGAGCTGGTTGTCTAAGAGCCTGGTACCTCCTCCTCCCCCTCTTTGCTCCTTCTTGCCCCATGTGACACCTCTGCTCCCCCTTCACCTTCTGCCTTGATTGGAAGCTTCGCGAAGCCCTCACCGGAAGCAGACCCCGGTGCAATTCTCCTTGTACACTCTGCAGAACCATGAGCAAAATAAACCTCATTTCTTTATAAATTACCCAGCCTTAGGTATTTTCTTTATAACAGTGCTAAATGGACTAATACAATGGGTTTAATAGAAGACTAGACACAGCAGAAGAGGGAATTAGTGAATTTGAAGACAGGTCAATAGAATATATTCAAACTGAAACTCAGAGAAGAGAGAATGAAAAAAAGAACAGAGACTATGTGAGATATACTCAAAAGATTTAATATATATGTAATTAGTATCTGAGAAAGGGGAGGGGGAAGAGGAAATATAGGCATACTTCATTTTATTGTACTTCACTTTATTGTGCTTTGCAGATGCTGCATTTTTTATAAGTCAAAAATTTGTGGCAAGTTGCACTGAGCAAGTATATCAGAGTCATGTTTCCAACAGCATGTGCTCATTTTGTGTCACATTTATGTAATTCTTACAATATTTCAAACTTTTTAGTGTATGTGTTATGTTGATCTATGATCAGTGATCTTTTGTGTTACTATTATAATTATTCTGGGGTGCCACAAACTATCCCCTATAAAACATTGAACTTAATTGATAAATGTTGTATGTATATTCTGGCTGCTCCCTCCACCAGCCATCTCGCTTCTCTCTCTCTCTTCTCAGAATTCCCTATTCCCCAAGACACAATATTGAAATTAGGCCAATTAATAACCCTACATTGGCCTCTAAGTGTTCAAGTGAACGGAAGAGTCACATGTCTCTCACTTTTAATCAAAAGCTAGAAATGATTAAGCTTAGTGAGGAAGGCATGTCAGAGCCAACATAGGCCAAAAGCTAGTCCTCTTGTGCCAAACAGTTACCAAGTTGTGAAGGCAAAGGAAAAGTTCTTGAAGGAAATTAAAAGTGCTACTCCAGTGAACACACAAATGATAAGAGGGCAAAGGAGCCTTATTGCTGATATGCACAAAGGTTTGGTGGTCTGGATAGAAGATCAGAGCAATCACAACATTCCCTTAAGCCAAAGCCCAATCCAGAGTAAGGCCCTAACTCTGCAATTCTGTGAAGGCTGAGAGAGGTGAGGAAGCTGCAAAAGAAAAGTTTGAAGCTAGCAGAGATTAGTGCTCTGCTAATGGTTTATGGAAAGAAGCCATCGCCATAACATCAAAGTGGAGGGTGAAGCAGCAAGTGCTAATGGAGAAGCTGCAGCAAGTAATCCAGAAGGTCTAGCAAAGATCATTGATGAAAGTGGACATGGTAAACAACATATTTTCCGTGTAGATGTAACAGCCTTATACTGGAAGAAGATGCCATCTAGCACTTTCATAGCTACAGAGGAGAAGTCGATGCCTGGCTTCAGAGCTTCAAAGGACAGGCTGACTCTTTTGTTAGGGGCTAACGTAGCTGGCGACTTTAAGTTGAAGCCATTGTTTATTTACCATTCCGAAAATCCTAAGGCCCTTTAGAATTATGCTAAATCTACTCTGCCTGTGTTCTTTGAATGGAAGAACAAAGCCTGTATGGCAGCACATCTGTTTATATCATGGTTTACTGATATTACTGATATTTACTTATATTAAGCCCACTGTTGAGACCTACTACTCAGAAAAAAAGATTCCTTTCAAAATTTTACCGCTCATTGACAATGAACCGGGTCACCCAACAGCTCTGATGGAGATACAGAAGGAAATTAGTGTTGTTTTCGTGCCTGCTAACAAAATACCCATTCTGCAGGCCATGGTTCAAGGAGTAATTTTGACTTTCAAGTCTTATTATTTAAGAAATACATTTCATAAGGCGATAGCTACTATAGACAGTGATTCCTCTGATGGATCTGAGCAAAGTAAATTGAAAACCTTCTGGAAGGATTCAGCATTCTAAATGCCATTAAGAACATCTGTGATTCATGAGAAGAGTTCAAAATATCAACATTCACAGGAATTTGGAAGAAGTTAATTCCAACCATCATGGATGGCTTTGAGGGGTTCAATGCGTAAGTGGAAGAAGTCACTGCAGATGTGATGGAAGTAGCAAGAGAAGTGGAGCTTGAAAATGTGACTGAATTGCTGCAATCTCATAATAAAACTTTAATGGATGAGGAGTTGCTTCTTATGGATGAGCAAAGAAAGTGATTCCTTGAGATGAAATCTGGTGAAGATTCTGTGAACATTGTTAAAATGACAACTAAAGGATTTAACATATTACATAAACTTGATAAAGCAGTGGCAGGATTTGAGAGGATTGACTCCAGTTTTGAAAGAAGTTCTGTGGGTAAAATGCTGTCTGTCAAACACCATCGCATTCTACAGAGAAGTCTTTCATAAAAGGAAGAGTCAAACAATGCAGTGAACTTTATTGTTGTCTCATTTTAAAAAATTGCCACAGCCACCCCAACATTTAGCATTCCACCACCCTGATCAGTCAGCAGTCATCAACATTGACCTAAGACCCTCCACTGTCAAAAAGATTACAAGCTGCTGAAGGCTTAGACGATCATTACCACTTTTTAACTTTAAAACATTTTTTAATTAAGATATGTACATTGTTTTTTAGACATAATGCTGTTGCACACTTAATAGTCTACAGTATAAACATAACCTTTGTATGCACAGGGAAGCCAAAAAATTTGTGTGACTCCCTTTATTGTTATATGGCTTTACCGTGGTAATCTGGAACCAATCCTACAATATCTCTGAGCTATGCCTATACTGATAGAGGGATGTTGAAACCTCCAAGTATATTAGTGGATTAATCTCTTTCTTTTTGCAATTCTGTCATATTTTGCCTGACATTTTAATGCTCTGTTGTTAGACACATATATTACATACATCGGATTGTTATATCTTCTTGGAGAATTATCCCTTTTATCATTATGTAATGCCCCTCTTTATTCCCAATAATTTTCCTTGATCTGAAGTATGTTCTGTGTGAAATTAATAATAGGTACTCCAGCTTTCTTCTGATTAATGTTAGATGGTGTATCTTTCTCTATACCTTTACTTTTAATCTACCTGTGTCTTTATATTTAAAGCAAGTGTCTTGTAGACAACATATACTTAGATCTTATTTTTTTTTTTATCTAGTCTCTTTTATTTGGTGGGCATTGATTTTTAAAGTGATTATTGATAGAATTTGATTAATATCTTCCATATTATTATTGTTTTCTATTTGCTGCCCTTGTTCTTTCTTTCCTTCTTTCATTCCTTTTTTCCTGCCTGTTTGCCTCCCTGCCTGCCTTCTCTGTTTTTGGTCTCCCACTCATTTTCTGCCTTCTCTGCTTTAACTGAGCATTTTATATGATTTCATTTCTTTTCCTCTCAGCATATTATATTTCTTTTTAAAAACTTTTTGGTGGTTTCCCTTGATTTTGCAGTGTACATTTGCAATCTAAACTACATTCAGATAACACTAAACTACTTCATGTGTAGTGTGACTACCTTATGTCGGAATATTTCTTATTTCTCCCTCCTATGCCTTATAACATTGCTGCCATTCATCGCATTTGTCCATAAGCTCTACCCACCAAATTCGTTGTTGCTATTATGATTGTCAACAAACTATTATCTAATAAGCCAATTAAGAGTAAGAAAAATAAAAGATTTTATTTTACCTTTATTTTTTCTCTAGTGCTCTTCCCCCTCTTTTTTTTTTTTTTTTTTTTGAGACAGTCTCGCTCCATTGCTCAGGCTAGAGTACAGTGCTGTCGTCACAGCTGACTGCAACCTCAAACTCGTGGGTTCAAGTGATCCTCCTGCCTCAGCCTTCTGAGTAACTGGGACTATAGGTGCACACCACCACATCTGGCTAATTTTTCTATTTTTTTTAGAAATAGGGTTTTGCTTTTGCTCAGGTTGGTCTCGAACTCCTGACTTCAAGCAATTCTCCCGCCTTGGCCTCTCAGAGGGCTAGGGTTATAGGCATGAGCCACCACGCCTGGCCTAGTGCTCTTCATTATATAGATCTGAGTTTCGAACTTACATAATTTTCCTTCTTTCTCAAGAACTTTTTAACATTTCTTGCAAGGCAGTTGTACTAGTATCGAATTCCTTCAATTTTTGTTTGTTTGGAAAGGCATTTCTTCTTCATTTTTGAATGATAATTTCACTGGGTAGATAATTCTAGATTGGCAGGGTTTTGTCTTTCAACACTTTAAATATTTTACTCTCTTGTCTGCATGGTTTCTGAAGAGCAGTCCAATATAATTCTTAAGATTGCTCCTACATAAGATGTTTTTCTCCCCTTTGGATGCTTTCAAGAGTTTCTCTTTGTTTTTCATTTTCTGCAGTTGAAATATAGTATGCCTAGCTCTTTTTGGTGTTTATCTTACTCAGTGCTCTTTTAGCTTCCTAAGTCTGTGGTTTGGTGTCTTTCACTAATTTTGGAAAATTCTCAGTCATTATTGCTACAAATATTTTTTCTGTTTCTTTCGCTCTTCTGGTATTCCTATTATACATGGTAAACCATTTGTAATTGTCCCATAATTCTGGGATATTCCATTCTGTCATTTTCATTCTTTTTTTTTTTCTTTGTAGTTTACTTTTAGTAGTTTCTATTGACATGTCTTCAAGCTCACTGATTTTTTTTTTCTTCAGCTGTTTCTAATATGAGCCTGTTGAAGGCATTTTTTTTTTATTTGTTAGTGTTTATTTCTAGCATTTCCTTTTGATTCTTAGAGTATCCATTTCTTTGCTTATATTACCTATCTGTTCTTGCACATTATCCATTTTTTTCATTGGGCCCTTAGCATATTAGTCATAGTGTTTTTAAATTACCAGCCTGATAGAATTATCATGTAACATCTCTGCCATATCTGAGTCTGGTTCTAATGCTTGCTCTGACTCTTCAAACTGTGTTTTTGTAATTTTTATTGAAAGATGGACATAGTGTACTGGGTAAAAGGAACTGAGGTAAATAAGCTTTTAGTGTGAGGTTTATGTTTATCTGGGTAGGAGTTAGGCTGTGTTTACTGTTGCTGTAGGTGTCTGTCATAGGCTAAAAACTTTCGTTTTTATCTCTTCTGTTGTCTTAAGAGACTTCTTGTTAAATAAGGTCTAAGATGTGCAGTTCTTTCAGTTGTATTCCCTGTTTTTATACCAGAACTCTGCTGAAGTGATTGTGAGGTATGAGGAAAGGGGAAGTGTTCTGTATTCCTATGATTAGGTCTTAATCTTTTAGTGAGCCTGTTCCCCAGGCTTTGACCATTGTAAATGCTTCTCAGTTTGTTTCCACCCCTCCTGGCTTAGGTGAAACAGTAAGGCTAGATGGGGCTGGAGTTGTTTTAATAATTCTTGCTTTGTAGTAAGTTTTGAAATCAGAAAGTGTGAGTACTCCTGCTTTGTTATTTTTCAGGAATGTTTTGGCTGTTCCAGGTTCCTTGTATTTTCATAAGAATTTTAGAATCAGTTTGTCAGTTTCTACAGAAAAGTCAGCTGGAATTCAGAGAGGCATTGCATTGAATCTGTTAATCATTCTGGGAAGTATTGCCATCTTAACAATGTTAGCTCTTCTAATCCATGAACATGGGATGATTCTTCATTTATTTAAATCTTGAATTTCTTTCAACAATGTTTTGTAGTTTTCAGAGTATAAGTTTTGCACTTTTGTTAAATTTACTCCTAAGTATTTTATTCTTTTTGATGCTATTATGAATGGAATTGTTTTCTTAATTTCATTTTCAGATTTTTCATTCTAATGTATAGAAATGCAATTGATTTTTGTACATTGAGTTTATATCTTGCAACCTTGCTGAACTTGTTTATTGGTTCTAGTAGTCTTTAGTGGACTCCTCAGCATTTTCTAAATACAAGGTTATGTCATCTAAATAAAGATAGTTTTACTTCTTTCTTTCCAATCTGGATTTAATGGCTTTTTTTTTTCTTGCCTTATTTACCTGACCTATAATCTTCAGTACAGATGTTGAGTAGAAGTGGTAAGAGTACACATCTTTGTCTTGTTTCTGATCTCAGAGAGAAGCATCTAATCTTTCACTAGTAAACATATTGGAGGTTGTGGGTTTAATACTGCCTGTTCTAAACCTTGATTTTTGCAGAAGATTCCATATCAGTACCTATAGAGCAACTTCATTCTTTGTAAAGATGCCATAATATTCCATTATTGGATGTATAATATTCCATTATACAGATATACTACAGTTTTTCTTTTTAGTACACCTCGTGATAGATATTTAGATGGCCTTTTTTCTTATAAGTCATGCTATACTATGTAATTTTGCTATGTTATTTTGTACATGTATGTTATATGTTTAGGCTAAATCTTAGAAGAATCACTATAATTTTGGTAGATATGGTCAGATTGGTCACCAGTATGTTTCCACTGGGGAAAAAAAGTGAGAGTGCCTGTCTTCTCCCACATTGTCACCAATATGGTATGTTATCCGGATTTTTATTCTTGCCAATTTGATAAGAAGAAAAAGGGTGTTTCATTATAGTTTTAGTTTGCACTTCTCTCATGAGTGAGGTTGTATATCTTTTTATATGTGTAAGATATATTCAGTACACAGTAGGGTGACTCACAAATAACAATGTAGTATATATTTCAAGGTAGCTAGAAGAGAAGATTTTGAATGTTGTCAACACAAAGTAATGATAAATGTTTAAAGTGATGAACATGGTAATTACCCCGATTTGATCATTAAGCTCTGTACACGTGCATTGAAACATCACATCGTACCTCATAAATCTGTACAGTTATTTGTGAATTATAAAAATTAAATTTAAAAGATATTTGAATACAAACTCAAAATTTGTATCACTAGATTCAAAAGAAAAAAAATCATTCTGTCAAATTGATATAAAGTTTCTAAACACTATAAAGTCTTTCAATTTCTGGATTTACCTCATTAACTGGTAACAGAGTGGCTGCTCACTACCACCATTCCTGGATGATTGACACTAATTTGTCATTTGTGTTTTGACTTTGCTGATTTTTTGATGAGAGATTTTAAATGTTCACTAGTGAATTTTATTGGACCTTTTTTTTGGTATAATTTATAGCTTGCAAATTTTGTATTATAGTTAGAAAGGTCATTCCCACTCAAAGATTATAAAAAGATTCTTTTATATTTTCTCTGAATACTATTAACACCAAGCTTTTAAAATGTTCTTTTTTCTTTCCAAAAAGTATAACATATTTCCTTTTTTAGTTTTTTGACATCTGTGTCATTCTCCTAATTCTACGAATATCTCTGAGTGGCTCAGCATTGTTATTTAGAAGCTCTCTGAGTACCTTGATATATAACTTATCTAATGTAGGAATTTGAACTTCTTTTGGTTAACTAGATGATTTCTGACAAGTTCTTTACTCATTAGAAAATTCCATTCTAATTTACTTATACTTATTTCATCCATTTTTTTTCCCAGAGCAAAGTTGATCCTTTTTAATATAGTGTATGCAGAAGCAAAACAGAAATTGAATTCTCCATTCTCTGTCTCATTTCTACTTTCTGCTCAAATTCTTATTTATTTTCGAGTATTTGTGAATTTATCTTGATCTTTTGTGTTTTAGGTTTCTAGAATAAGTGGATGACTCTTGACCACAGTCAAACTTATTTCCCATTTACTTAGCTTTTTCAAGAAATACTTTGTAAGTAACTACTATATATACTTAGCCCTGTTCTAAGAACAAAATTTGTGATATAGTCCTAGCTTTTTAGAGGGAAAGGTCAAATTACTGCACAAAATAATAATACTATAATTATTAGAAAATAATATTTGTCACTGTAGGTATAGCCCACAGCTTTTTTAAAAAAAGCTTTTTATTTGCAAGCATGGTTGGACTGTGCTTGGGTGAAATACACAGAAGTTCTGAAAGATATTTTTCTTCTCTGTAGTTTATTTTTCTAGGGTGCAGCAGTAAATAGGATTCTTAGAACTGGATATATAAGAGGGCTAGGCTGTATTTGTGTCAGCTCCAAGTGTTGTATAATGCCAACTAGGGAATGTTCTTCCAACCACTTGTGGCAGGTGAAATATGTTTTTATTGAGTTACACTAGCTTTCTAATACTGCCTTTTCTTAAAGGAAATGACCCATTTATTCAAAGAGCATATGGCTCATTTGACCCTCTGGTCATTTCTTTAATGTTTCCTTTATCTTTTTTAATTTGATCAGTTAAATTCAATTTGGTACTTGCCTCTTGAAAGCTACTAGATAAATTAGATAAATTCTGACTTTAAAGTGAATTAGAGGTTTCATGTTCTTTGACTATATCTTAGAGCTTAAAACACATATTAACAAATAGAGACCCGCATTTGCTTTGTTGGAAAAAGTAAAATTGATCTTGATTGAACCCAAATATATTTCAGAAATTGGCTTTGCATGTTAATATAATTATAACTGCAATTTCAGTGAAAAGCTTTTTTTCCCCCCTGAGAATTTCTGTATTTTATGGTGAGATTCTTTTCTTCCGTAGAATCAGTCTATGAGGTAGATATGAAAAACTATCAGGTATATATGGGTTTTTTAATAAAATGATTCTGCCCTCCCACTTGACTTCCTCTTTCTCTCTTGCCATTAGTATTTCCTCATTCCCATTTTTCCTTGCCCAATTTGGGAGCATTAGGTAACTACACATAGTAAAGAAGGGAAATAGAGTTTTCAAGTCAGTGATGATTTCTGTTCCTTTACTTGTCCTGAAGTCCTGAATTAAACCAAAGTCTGCCAATGTCCGGAGTATTGTTACTGTTTGCTGATTACATAGGATAATACGGAAAATATATTGACATAGTACCTGAAAGTAGTAAGCCAGTCATTATCTGTTTGCTGGAGGAACAGATGATCTTTATACCTCTTACTTAGAGCAAAGGAGCAAAAGTCAGAGGGATGAAGTGATATTCTGAACCACAGGAGTATAAAATAACCATGGAGATAGGTTTGGCGGAACAGAATTAATGCATCGAGACTGGAAGAGTCATGCTAACAAGCAACAACTAAACTAGCAGTCAGTGAGATCATATGTCATATATTTAAGTGACTGAGAATAATGTACCATATACCGGATTGAATATTTAACTGCAAGATGATGATAGAGTGGTTCTCTGTATGGTGATCAAGTCAAATAAGTTTTAGTAGATAAGAGATCAAGGCTTGGTATTAGACTGCTTGACTCTGCCATTTACCAGTAGTGTGGACTCAAGCAAATCATTTCACCTGTTTTTGTATCAGTATGTTCGTCTGTAGAGTGAGGATGATAATATACCTACCTTTGCTGAAACACACACACACACACACACACACACTACTTAGAATATAATACCCAACACACAAAAGCCCTCAATAAATATTAGGTTCTTTACTTTCTGTATGAGCTTTCTTCTTATGCGGCCATTAGAGTATTGGAGTATCTCAAGGTTAAAGATGCTAAATTAGGTGTTTTTTTTTTTTACCAGCAAATATTTGTATTTAAACAATTGGCAATTCTAGTTTATTTTTTAAGAGTTAACTAATTATGTAGATTATTTTAGTTTTTTCAAATGGTGATAATCATTTCATGGTAAATGTTGAGTGTCCTCTTCCTCCCATCCTTATCTGGCTCTTATTATACTTCAGAAAATTACAAATTTACCTGATCTCATTCTTTGTGGCGTTTTCTAGTCCTTCTAATTTTTTCTTATCTAAATCTAATAAAATTTCTTCTTCTGTTTAAATTACATTTGGTCTTTTGATATTTTTCTTTTTGTTTAATAATAACTTTTTCTCCTTTAACAGTCTATTTCATGTGACTTTTAAAATTTCTTCTTTTGAGGTCTTTCTTAAAAATGTTGCTTGATGTATAATAGCCCTCTCTTAAGAACTTATTTCACGCTGTGCATCCCTTAGAAAAAATACGTTTAAACAAAAAGGAATGTCTTTTTAAAATTAGAATGTTTTATTTGGATTCTGAAAGATGCAGTCTGTATGGTAGAAATAGTATGACAGTATAGGTATTTGATAAAGTTCAGTTGATACTGTTACCACTTGAAATTTAAATTTTTCTTCAGCACAGAATTGAATATTAAAATATAAATGTAAGATTTGTCATCTTATGTGGGTTTTTTTTAATAACCAACAAACTTATGTGGTTTTATTGATCAGTTAAATCTTGATAATTATGCTTTTCCTGGCTTCAAAATCAGATAGCAGCCATTTATCAGGAAAGCAAAGAGCACTTAAAAGATGGAGCCAGCTTAGTGTTTGTTCTCAATTTAAATTAAAAACTCTACTGCTATTATTAAAGGATAA
>NW_012140080.1:1267721-1296419 GCF_000956105.1 Propithecus coquereli
TTGGTGTATAGGGACTATAATACATTTTTAAAATAGTTATCTGGTTTCTTCAGTTTTTTCATGGTTTAGTTACAAAAATGAGTTTTTCATGCTTTTTAGAATAGAAATAGAGGCCAAGATTTATAATTACATGGTACACTTTCCATAAAATCTATATATTGCTTCTGATTGAAAGATTAAATTTGGTTTCCTTGCCTCAAACTTCCAAGTAATATCTTTTATAACTTTATGAAAAAGAAATAAGAAATAAACCACGGTCTGGAGCAAAACAAACAAGTGTTATTACTTAAATGCACTGTTGTCTTTTCAGGCTCATGAGAAGCTAGAAGATTCAAAACTAGAAGCTGTCAGTGATAATAACTTGGAATTAGTCAATGAAATTCTTGAAGATATCACTCCTCTAATAAATGTGGATGAAAATGTGGCAGAACTAGTTGCTATACTCAAAGAGCCTCACTTCCAGGTAACCTTTCCCTATCACTTCCCTGCATTCCTCTAAAGTATTCTCTTTTGTAGTTAAGTTCCAGTTTAAGGTGATTTTTTTTTCCAAAGATTATTTAGGACCATATTTGGTATGTAAATTCCAACTTAAGTATTTTAATATCCTGATATGCTGAGAATACATAAATATACACATATAACTATAGACCAGGAGTGGGGAATCTTTTAATGTTTGGAATTCCACATTAATTTAGCCGTAATCAAATAAGGACCCATTCAAGAAACTTCAATTAGATATACTTAAAAATGTACATTATTTTATAAAAGTCTAACCACTGTGTACTTATTAATAATTTCAAAAAATGAAAACTATTTGTTAATTTTAAAGTTAACTAACCTTTTAATGACTTTGTTGTGTCTGCTTTTTGTTAAAAAGCGTTTGAATATTTGGTTGCAGCATGGAGGTCCACAGTTTCAGTTCATCTTCTAGATGGATATCAGTCATTTGTGACCTTAAGGGTGTCTTGATTTGGATTAGGTAGGAGAATGTAGAGTCTCAGCAGTAAGCAGTTGAAAAGCAAGAAAGCATGTTGCTGAAGGCATGGGTATTCTACTGCATTTTTCCATATTTCAATTGGATCTTTCTTAGCATCAATCAATGACTTTAGAACGTAATCCACTGAATACTCAGTCAATTCTATCTGTAGTTCTTTAGGTGCCTTGGTGATATCAACTAGGCGAGACTGAAATGCTAATTTGAGTGTGATGTCATGATTCTCAAAGTCAGTAAAACTTTTGTTGTATTAATTAATAGGTCTATAACATCTACGTATCCTTCAAATGATTCACATATGTCATCCTCATCAGTGACCTTTGCTAACAGGGTAATATGGTCATCTGAAATTTCCTTCCAAAGAAATGTTTTGAAAAAAGGTAGATTTTTCCAAAATGCTTGGATTTTTTGCCACATATCGTATAAAGACTTAGTTTTACCTTGTAAAGAAACATTCAAGTCATTTTGATTTGACATAATACCACACAGAAATGCCTCCTTCCTATAGAAATCTTCTTTCAATAATTCACATTGCTGATTCTGTTCTTCATAAAATTTATCTGTTCTTGCAGAGATAAAATTTTGGCTAACACCTGTCCCTGCCATACCCAATGCCCTTTAGAACAATACGGCAAATCCACACTGAATACCTCATTGGTCAACGTTAATGTTACATAACTGATGAGGGTGCCATGTTACATTTGCATGAATATAGTTAACAATACTTGTAACTTGTTGCAAAGTCTCACTTAAAATAGTAGCTTTAGCACAGAGATTTTGCTGATGTAAGATACAATGAAAACAAATGAGAGCATCTGGATCCGTTCATACTTTTATTATCTGTGCAATAAACCCTTCATGTTTTCCTGTCATGGAAGGTGCACCATGTGTACATATGCTCATTGGATTTACTAAATTCAGTCCAACTTCACAACATTTATCTTGAAAGTTGCTGAAGATATCTCTTCCTCCTGTTCTGTTCCCCAGAGTGCCCAAAGCAAGTAACTCTTCACAGGAAAGAAAATCTTCTGATATGATGCGAATGAAGTATAAAACCTGTATTGAGTCACTAGTATGAGTTGATTCATCCAAAGTGATTGAATAATATATTTTCCTTTTGAAGTATTGCATGAAGTTGTTCTGTTAAGTTGAAGGCTAATGCATGCTGTGGATCATTATGGTTCTCCTTGAAAGAGGCAGTTGTTTGTACTTTGAAACGTTATAAGGGTGTAAGTATCCCACAGCTTTGACAATGCATTCTTTCACAATTTCTACATCACTAAATGGCTTCCCTTTTTTCACATGTATATGAGCTAATTTATAAGTTGCTCCAGTGGCATTATTTCCAGGTCTTATTACTGCTTAAAAGAATTGTTTTTGCTTTTGCTTTTCATCTTTGAATTTCTGCAATACAACCTTTCACACCTCTCCCTCTAATTTAAAATATTTGTGGTCCTTATGAGTGTTCTAATGCTGATGAGCTTTGAATTTCTTTAATGTTGACATTGCAGTATCGCAAAGCAAGCAAATCATCTTATCTTTAGCAGAAACAAGATAATATTGCAATTCCCAATCCTCATTAAAAAGTGTACTTTCTTCCTTCAGTGTTCTCTTGGTTTTCTTTGACATGATGGGCTGTTAGGCAGACAAATTTAAAAATACTGTCAAGCTGTGCATCTATTCACAAATTCCACTTCAAACAGAAACATAGTCTACCATTGTCAAAAGCTGATAACAGACTGGTGTACTCAACCCCCATAAACTCTTACTAACCAGCCTCATGTGCTAGTGGTGCCAGTCAGGCAGGGGAAGTTAGAATCAAATCATGAGCATAGCAGCCATCAATTTAGCCCTCATGGCTTACTAATGCTTTCATTGTGCCAGTCGATCTGGGAGGATTATTTCACTGAAACTTATTTTATTCTTTGGTATTTTAAATACGTTCATTTAAAAAATATAAAAGATGAACAAAAATGTATTAATAAAAATAAAAGAATTTGTTCTGTAAAATCTGGATTCAGTCAAAAGGCCGCACTTAAGGACCTAGAAGGTCCTAGAAGGCCACATGTGTCCTTAAGACTGCAGCTTCCCCACCCCTGGTATAGACACTACGTGAATGTACACTGACCCAGAAATGCAATTTTCCTTTGTGCAATTAAAGAAAACATCAACCCTGGTTTACCCTCAGACCACGTACTAGAGACTACATTTTTCCCGCTGTGATAATGGATTTTTTCTTCCTTACTACCATTCTGTTTCCCCTCCTTGGGCCCAGTAATACACACTTTTTAGTATTGCTGTTCAAGATTGGGGCTCAGTCAATGACTGTGGAACAAAAGAGAGCTTGTGTTAGGATAGAAACTATTACATAACATACTCTCCATGGGTAGAGAAATAAGTGCAATTTCAGCATCAGCCTGTACCAGGGAATCAGTTTAACAAAGGATAGTCCATTTCAGAAGAAAAAGGGCGGGAAAAATTTCTTATAAGTCTGTAATAATTAAAACAGCGTGGTATTGGGGCAATGTTAGAAAAATAGACTTACTGAAGAGAATAGAAACCCCAGAAATATATCGAGCTATAAATGGTAACTTGATTTATGATGGGGACGTTGCATTTTAGTGGAGAAGGAATGGCGCTGGGATAGAAGAATAAAGCATTACCTGCTTTCCACCACAAATCTCAGCACAGAAAATCAAATGGTACCATCCCTTGCTTGCTCTTAGCCAGAGACTTTGTGTGACTCTGCAATAATGTTACTGTAAAATGTGAATATTTATAGTGATATGGTTCCTACATAAATTGGTGTCTTAGGTACAAAAAAATGGACACATGTCAGAGATACCTATATGTAAGGACCAGTTGGCATACTAAGGTCTTTGTACTTTATCCTGAGAACAGTAGGAAACCTGGTGGGGTGGGATGGGCTGGGTATTAACCAGGGAAAGGTCAGATTGTGGAGCAAGATGGTTAAGTACAAAGGCAAGAAAGGTGATGGCAAAATAGTGAGAAATGTGAGGATTTTCAAGTCTTAAGGAGTAAAATCAAGAGGACTTGGTGATTGGCTACACATGATAGTTGCAAAAGGGAGATGTGGAAAGTTGATAAGAACGCAGTTTCTCACAATTGATGGCCATTCACTGAGGTAAGGAATATTCTGGGGGAGACTGTTTTGGACATATTTATTTGAAAGTAACTGGCCATGTTAAGTTTGTGATACCTCAGAAACATCTGGGTGGAGCTTTCAGGCATGCTGTATATTTTTAATAAATATTTAAAATTTAAGAAATATATAAGTTATATGAAGTTAAGTGAATACATAAAATTTTAAAATACCAGCACGCAAAAATGCAAAAATTAAGACATTGCCTTCTAACTACCCAGATCACTACTGTAGCATCTTAGTCTATATTCCTCCATATTTCTCTATGCACAAATGTACATATATAATTTTTTTTACTGATTTGAGATCATTTTGCAGAAGCTATTTTTAACTTACCTTTTTCTTCCATCGTTGATTTCTACCTTTCCATTTCAGTGAACTTCCATCTCATGTAATACATGTTCTAAATTCATACTTCTCCATTTGACACCAAAATATTATTTACAGATGGTTTGCACGTATCAGTTTCCAACTTAGGTCCATGTGTGGCGTCTGGTTGAACCATCCCTTTCTCCCTGGATTATGGTGTTGATCTATTGAAGAGATTAGGCTGTTGTCCTGCAGAACGTCCCAGTCCCTGGATTTGTCTGGTTGCTTCCCTGTTGTGTTTAGTTATTCCTTCTATTTCCTGTAAACAGAATTTCTGTCTAAAAGGTTGATGATTCAAGTTAATTATGTTGAGTTAGAATGCATCTTATGTGATGCAGCATGAATTAAACCACTTCAGAAGATATATAATACCTGGTTGGCCCCCCAGCATCGATTCTGAGATTGGGTCCCTTGATTAAAAGTGATGACAGCCTAATTCTTTTTTTGAAATCCTCTCCACTAGGAAGTAATCTAGTGTGTTATTATTCTGACATAATACAAATTCTGTTTCCTATCAACCATTTACCTACTGATGAACACAAATTAATAATCCTTGCCTAAATCAATATTTTCATTAGAGGTTTCAAAAATGACATTTTTCAGTTCTCTCATTCTACATTTATTAGCTGATATTCTTCTATAATGTAAAGCTTCATATCAATTGGACTATTATTATTTAGTTATCCTATAATGCATTTTCTACTGAAAAGGCAGGAATATGCTTGATACTTCTTTTACCGATTTTCAAAGTAAAAAGTTGTTTAAAATAGCAGTTTCAAATGGTAACAAATGAGTTTTTCAGTCCTTTTGTTTTTTATTTAGCGTTGTGGATGTATGGATTTTTCATTAATTCAGTGTTTCAATCCTCTACAGTCCTTACTAATTTTAATTTTCAAATTGCCATGACTTTGGACAGTTGAGACAGATTTTTAGTATATGAACCTGAAGCACATGAGAGTTCTAGACGGTAGATATAAAACTGGGAGTTGTTATGTAAGCAGTGGTTCAAGTCATAGGAGTAAATAATACTACCTAAGGAGAGGATAGAATGGAAAACCAAGCAGCCCGGGTTAGAGTTTTTGAGTAACTTTCAGCATTTATAGAAAGAATTCTTACATATGGATTTAGATTTGTGAGTTGGTTTTTTTGTGGTTTTTTTTAAAACTCCAGTCTTAAAATGGTTTCCTTTTTCTCTAGTCTTACAAATGGTTTCATGAAATGACCAAAAATTACCAATTAAGCCAATATCCTGATTACTTCCATTCTAAACCTGTTGATATTTGCTCCCTTCTTTCTGTGTTGTTTTACTATTTTTGAACTTGTATTCAATCCACCCAAAATTATTTTTTAAACCTAGCTTTATTCACAATTGTGGAAAAAATTATTCCTTTAAGATAAAGAACGAAAATCTTTTTAAATATGCAAAAAAAAAAATGCAAGAAATTCCTGGCAAGCTAGATCAAAGTCATCTGTGATTTTGATCACATGCATAATGAATATAGGAGATAAAATATACATTATATTCAGGACCATTACTGACTTGTTTTTTTTCCCCCTCAAAAAGTATTTCTTTTGTAGACTAAAACCTTTATTGTTAATATAAATTTTCTGTCACTGATACAAGATGCTGATATTTAACCATTTTCTATTGAACATCTCTTTAATAGTTTATACATGTAAAAAGTATGTCATATTACATAGCAACATTAGGGTGAAAATTAGGGTTTCTGTCATTTGGGTTTTTATAATACCTTAATAAATAGAAATTAATGATAAACATCAAATGAGGATAATTACAGTGGTGCAGTGAAATCCAGTGCCTTCACTGCACCAGACTTAGAAACCTAGGTTCAGTTTCCAGTGAACATGCCGCTTTAAAAAGTGTCACTGAACTCTGTCTCTTCACATATCAAACAAGGAATATGATATTGTTTGATGATAAGTGAAAGTATATGTTTTTATATTAAGATTCTGTATATATTTGTTTCAACTTATATTTGGGAATTTAATAATGTGTGCCTTGGAAATTTTTAGTACTCCACTGGGATAATGAACTAACAAATTATTTTTAGTAACGTATTTCATCAGTAGTTAACAGGCTGTTCTGACTCCTTATAGTCACTCTTGGAGGCCCATGATATTGTGGCATCAAAGTGTTATGAGTCACCTCCATCAAGCCCAGAAATGAATAATTCTTCTATCAATAATCAGTTATTACCAGTAGATGCCATTCGTATTCTTGGTATTCACAAAAGAGCTGGGGAGCCATTGGTGAGTAAATAAATTAGTGCCTTCTTAAATCTGAAATATGACATCATTTGTGGTTCAGTCACTACTCTATCATCTTTTTTCCTTTTCCATAATGTATTGTTATGAAAACTGTATTCATGTTTGTATTATCAGTCTTTTTTGGCCTGTGTATAAATACACAGCTGATGGTCTCTCAACTTGATTTAGCCTGCAAAATGAAACCAAAATTGAAAAGTTAAACTGAAGTAGAAGCTAGAAGTATGCCAATGGGAAGCAAAAATTTCTCTTCCTGCCCTTTATTCTCTGAAGAAATACTAATGACAATATCAAAACATGGAAGAAGGTTGTTATTAAAAAGTGAAGCTATGGTGGAGCTCTATAAGTAGTGAAGTTTATTATTTCCTGCTAAAATTGTTATTTCTGGATCCTGACTATAAGAACAGGGTTAACCTTACCATTGAAGTCCTTTTTCAGGGAGTAGTATATATTGCCACAGTTGCACGTAATTTAATGGGGTTGAAATATTGAGACAGGAGAGAACATGGGAAAAGTAAGAACGATTCATTTACCTAGTTTTAGAATTATTTTCTTATATATGTTCATGAATATTTAAGTATTTATCCCTAATATTAATAAAATAAAATGAATGATAATTCTGTTTCTTAATTCCTATAAGGGTGTAACATTTAGAGTTGAAAATAACGACCTGGTAATCGCCAGAATTCTTCATGGAGGAATGATAGATCGACAAGGTCTACTTCATGTGGGGGATATCATTAAAGAAGTTAATGGCCATGAGGTTGGAAACAATCCAAAGGAATTACAAGAGTTACTGAAAAATATTAGTGGAAGTGTCACCCTAAAAATTTTACCAAGTTATAGAGATACCATTACTCCTCAACAGGTTAGTAATAAAATTTTTGGTAATATTAAGAATACTTCTTTATTCACACTGTTGCATATAACCACCAGTTGCTATTATTTTGCTAAAGAAAAGAGAAAAACAATTGTCTGATTTAATTTTTCTGAATTGTCATTTTGTCATGGGTGAGTTTTTGAATTTTTAAACAATTAACACTATCTTACTATTATAAAGGAAGTAGTAAGAAAATTTCTTTGTGAATACCATGAACTCTGGCATTACGGTAACCCATAGCTGTGTTATCAGAAGAGCCAGTCTAGCAAACATTTCTGGCAGCTGTTATGTCCCAGGCATTGTTTTAGGCCCTGTGAGAGGATAAGAAAGTAGTCCAGATCACTTCCAGCTTAGTGTTCATGTGGTGGGCTAAACGAAGAACGAGGCCAGAAACAGGGATAGGTACAGATTGAAGAAAATCTTGGCCACCTGGTTTGTACACATATGATCTGTATTTTATAATTAATTTTAGTTAGGTAAAATAGATTACTGAACAGGGGAATGTTTTGATGATAGAGATCATCTAACTTCATTATGTTGAGTGGATTTCAAAAAAAAAGGGAGGTGAGATCACGTAACCAGGTAGCAGATTTGTGAAGGTGTGAGGTGATTTGTAAACGACAGCTCTAATGAATGGTTAAGATGACTGTTCAAATACCAGCACTGCCACTTATCAGCTTACCTTCTCTATGCTTCATTTTTCTCATCTGTATAGTTAAGGATAATATTTCTTTTCTCAAATCATTGTGAGGATTAAATAAGCTAATTATATAAAGTCCCCATAGCCATACCTGGCACACAGTGGGTGCTCAACAGGCAGCTGCTATTGCTATCGTGACGCCGGTGGTGAGGCAATGATGGAATGAGAGAGAGAGAGAGAGAAAGAAAGTTCAAAGGAAAAATTGAAAATACGGTAAGAGTGTTGAAACTGAAGAGAGAGTTTTCAAGCCTACATAATATAGAAATAGATACCTCTAATAGCTTTATTCCAGAAATTTATTGATGTATGAGTGAAATTACAAGCTTTCTTACATAAGACACTGCCATTGTATCTTATTTTCATATTGTTAATATGAGAGTTTAAAAGCCTAGTTTTTATATTTCCATACAGTTCTTTGAAATAACATTCACTGAATACCTGTTTTAAACTGTTCCTTGGAAGATAGGATAGATTCTTTAGTCATGAATATCAGCATGTAAATTGGACTTCTCAAAATAAATAGGCTTGTAATGAACTTTGGTTGAAATGAAAGTAGAGAGCTGTTCCTCAAGGGAAAGAATTGTGAAAAAATAAAAAAAAGGTTTTAGAACTTAGACATTTCGTATTACTAGTACCTCTCAGACCACCTTTATTCCTCATTTGGCACATTTCCATTTGTGACATCTTGAGACCTGTCTTAGACCTGAGTAGATTGGAAGAGTAAAATCTAAGATTTATTTATTATTAATGTGTTGCGATATGAAGATTTTTTTTTTCCCCTCTGTGGTCAAAACTCCAGAATTCTTCCAGTTCGCCATGGCTATGTGGACTTTTACAGACAAGATAAGTTTTTGTAGTATCAATAGCTAGGGCTTTGGCCCAAATTCCTTTGTAGATTTTGTACCTGGTAAACTGAATACCATGAAATGTAAGGATATTTAGCCTTTGTTTACGCATAAATTTTCCTCATTCCATACCCTCTTAAACTCTGGCTTTGACTTGGCGTTGAGAGCTGGGAGGGGGGATTGAAACGGAGAAGAGGTCAGACAAGCCTGAGTCAGTCTGAGGCCCATCCTCCCATGAGCAAGAAAAGAGACTGTAACAGGAAAACTTAGAAAAGAGTACTAAGACATATCCAAATTGAGACTTTTTTTTAAATGAAAAGGGGAACTGTTATTCATTATGTTGAAATAATAGGCATAAGCCAGGACTGTCCACAAACCATGGGCATCCTACCAAGAGATGCTATGGGGAAGCAAAGGCATTTAGCCTCTTCAGGTCTTTCGCTGGAAGCTCCACCATGCAGTGCTGCGGAGCCTGTCTCAGGTCTGGATTGCTGTGAGAGCAGATGGGAAGCCGGGGACTTTCCCTTCCAGGACAGTGTTTTCAGAGTATGGTCAGTAGATCATCTTTATCAGAATCATTTGAGGTGCTTGCTAAAAGTCCAAAATCTTTTATGGGACATAAAGATCTATATTTTTAAACTTAAAGACTAAGGTGAGTTAGAAGCTTTAGCCAATTGTGAAGTTCTTCAACTTACATACAAGTTAGGTTCCCAGAAGCTATTCGTAATTCCATTTGTTAAGGTGAAACTGATGGGAATTCTCTCTTGCTCATTCTTTGAGGCCAGCATGAATGAGGACACCAAAATGTTAAAAAAAAATTACAGGTCTATTTCACTTATGGATATACATATAAAAATTCTCAACAAAACAGTAGTAAATCAAATTTAATTGTGTATATACAAAAGATAATACAATGTGTCCAATTGGATTTATCCCAGGTATGCTAGGGGAGTTTCACATTAGAAAATCTGTATATGTAATAAACACATTAACAGTTTAAAAGAGAATAACTTCAATAGAGAATTTGGTAAAAATGCAATACATACTCATGATTTTTTTTTAAAGATTAGTAAATTGGGAACAGAAGGGGACCTCCTTTATCTTAAAAAAAAACAAACAAAAAAATAGAAAAAACAGTATTCTGAATAGTTGGATGTCAGAAGCTTTCCCTTTAAAATCAGAGACTGGACTCTTAGTTGGTCTGCCTGAGATCTCTTGAGTGCCACAAAATGAAAGAACCCACCATAAACCAAGAGAAACTTGCCAAACTTTAGGCACAATTGTGCATTGCTAAAAAGGAACTGCCCTCAGATAATATAACAAACGTTACCTGTTACAACAAATAATAAAAATCTTTAGTTCTCTGAAATTATGAATAAGCAGTATCTCTGATATTAAAGAGGTAGGTATGTTTGCAAGCCAGGGAATGGTGATCCACTTTTATAGTCTCAACATTCAGACATCCCTGGCAGCAAACACTTGCGCCATTACCCGCCAAGCTGAGACAAAGCAGCTGACAGAAATGCCACCCAGCATCTTAAACCAGCTTGGTGTCAAAACAACTTAAGGACACTGGCAGAAGCTGGATGGAAAAGTACCACTTGCTATTGGGGAGGAGGCAGTCTTGTTCAGAATTTTGATGAGGCTTCCCACAATGAGACAAACTGAATTGATTCAACTTCTAAAAAATAATAATAAAATTTCAAGAATTTTGACTGCCGTTAAAATTTTTGTTTAGGACATATATGATGAAATGTAGATCCGTAGTATTTTAAATTCCAAGGCCCTAGGACACTGCTGCTTTTAAATTATTGCTTATATACAATTATTTGTTTGTAATTAATTAAGCCAAAGAAGCCAGAAAGTAATTTAAAACAAAGATAAAGTCTTTGTATAGTTAAAAAAAAAAAAAAAAATAGAAACTAGAGGAGGATGTTCACTAGCACCACTTCTATTCAGTATTTTCTTGAAGGTTCCATAGGCACAATATGACAAAAATAAATTATAGAAGCAAAAGGTTTAGAAAGGAGGAAATAAAACTTCTTATTTACAAATAGGAGTTTTTGCATAGAAAACTCACCCAAAACTTCAAATTATTAGAAATAATAGAGTTTAGCAAGGTACTGGAAAATAAGATTAATATACAAAAGTCAACTTTATTTCTACATGTTATCAGCAGACATTTAGAAACATAACTAAGACATCATTTACAATAAAGTCAAAGAATGTCAATATTTATGTCTAGGACTAAATCTAATATAATTCAGGACCTCTACACAAAAGAATTATAATGAAGATCTAAGCAAACAAATATATCAAGTTCATGGACAGAAAGAAAATATTGTGAAGATGTCAGTTTTCCTCAAATTTACTTGCAGATTCAATGGAATTTCAATCAAAATTCCTACAGGATTTTTCATAGAATTTGATTTGTGGAGAACGTGTAGCCTTGGGGCTACATGTTGCCTTCTGGATCCTTAGCCTTTTGACTGAATCCAAACTTTACAGAACACATCCTTTTAATAAAGGGATTTGTAATGTGAAGTTTGGATTTGGTCAAAGGACCATACTTGGGAATCTGGAGGGCCACATGTGGCCTTGAGGCCACAGGTTCCCAACTGCAAATTGGATGCTTATTATTAATGTGTAGGAATTAAGATGTTGTGGTGTTGGCGTGGGAACAGACAGCATGATCAATGGACTAGAGAGCTCAGAAAGAGACCGACACCTATATGTTACTTTGATATATGATGAGATATGTCTTTCAGTGAGAAAAGGAGAAGCGATTCAATGAATGGGGGAAAATTAGTTATTCTTGGGGATACTATTTGAAATTGTATTCCTGTTTCACTCTACATAGAAAAATCAAGTAAAAGGAGACATGGTCAGTAAACATATGAAGATAATGTTAAAAATCACTATGTGAGATACCATTGTATACCATTCAATTGACAAAAATTATAGCTGTGAATCTGTAGCATCTCTTCTACATTGCTGGTGGCAGTGTAAGTTGGTGTAAGTACATTGGGAAAAAAAGTTTAGTAATATCTTTTAGAGTTGAATGTTCACATATATTAAGATGCAGTAATTTCCTAGGACAATTTCTTACATATGTATTGCTGGAAACATGTTAACAAGCATGTAAACACCAAAGATTACATGCAGATAGCATGATACTATTAAGTTTAAAATAACTAAATACATAATTTTAAAGAATAAATATAGATGCAGTAAAACGATATGCAAAGTGAAAAGCAAGGAATTTGTAAACACAAGATTCAGGGTGAAAGGTGCATTGGTTGGGGAAACCAGGGTTCTAGCTTTGGTTTTGGGTGGCAAGTGTGTGGCTGTTTATTATAGTATTAAAACTAACTAAATAAAAGCAGTCCTTGCATGAACCAATGGCTCAAGTGTGATATAAATTTAAAAATTATGATTAATATTATTCTGAACAGCCTAGGTTAATAGATTTTTTAATAAAATTTTTTTATTTGAGTAACTGAGGCTTAAATTTATGGCCCTCAGATGGATATTTACCAAATAGGATGTGAATTGCCCATCAAAGCTTTTTTAACCAGATAGTCTAGCTATTCTCAAAATGTGCACGTGTCTATATTTAACCAAGTAAGCCAAGTCCGTGCTATGAAAATCTGTGGAAAAAGAACTTCCTCCCTTGATCATCTCAGCTATTGTCATGGAGAACCTCTTAGCAATGATGATGACTTGTTTGCCATCTTGTCAGTCTCTCTGATATGCAGATTCAGTTGGTCCTGGCTTAAGACCTAGGTTCTGTAAGCAACATTTGCACCATGTTTAGCCAACACATTGCCAAGCAAATGACTAGCCACCTTCTGATTTAACATCAGGGTCATGGTGGAGCTGTTTCTCCATCCATTTCATCCATTTTATTTCTTTTCTCCCACTAATTATTGTCATTTGCATAAGCACAGCATATTTCTGTGCAATATTTATTTTCTCAATACTTTTACTATTTTTCTTTTAAAAAATATCTTTGAGATATTTTTAAAGCATATATAAACAGCATATTTAAAGTGTACAATTTGATAAATGTGGACATACACACATGAAATCACCAGTACAGTTGAGATAATGAGCATATCTGTCACCCCAAGAAGTGCCCTTGTGTCCAGTTGTAATCCTTCCCTCCTGCTCCCTTTGCCTGCCTCCCCAGGCAACTACTGCTCTGCTTTCTGCCACTCTAGATTAGTTTGCATTTTCCATATTTTTATGTAAATAGAATCATAAATGTACTCTTTTGGACTTTTTTTTTTGTCTGCCTTCTTTCATTTGGCATAATTATTTGGGATTCATCTGTGTTGTTTTGTGTATATTGATAGTTAATTCCTTTTTATTGACAAATAGTATTCCATTGCATGGCTGTACCACGGTTTGTTTATCCATTAACTGGCAGATGAATATTTTTTGTTGTTACCAGTTTGGGGCTGTTATAAACAAAGCTGCTGTGGACATTTACATATAAGCCTCTTGGGTAAATACCTAGGAGTTGAGGGATTGGATCATATGGTAGGTATATGCTCAACTTCTGAAGAAATGACCAAATTGTCTTCCAAAATGATTGTACTGACTTACATTCCCACCAGCATTGTATGAAAGTTTCATTTACTCCACATCTTTGCCAACGTGGTCAGTCTTTTTCATTGTAGTCATTCTAATAGGTGTATAGTGGTATCTCATTGTGATTTTAATTTGCATTTTCCTAAAAAAGACTAATATTGAACATCATTTCATGTACTTATTTACCATACTCATGTCCACTTTGATGAAGTGTCTTCAAATCTTTTTGTGCATTTTCTATTGAGTTGTTTGTTTTCTTATTTAGTTTTGGGCATTTTTTATGTATTCTGGATACGAGTACTTCCTCAGAATTGGGATTTGCCCAGACTCTTTGGTCTTTGTCTTGTCTTTTCATCCTCTTAACAGTGTCATTCAAAGAGCGGAAATTCTTAATTTTGATAAAATCCAATTTATCAATTGTGTTCTTTTATGAATCATGCTTTTGTTGTTTTGTGCAAGCAATTGTTGTAGAACCCAAGGTAATAAAGATTTTCCCGTGTGTTTTCTCTTTTTTTTTTGAGACAGAGTCTCACTCTGTTGCCCTGGCTAGAGTGAGTGCCGTGGCGTCAGCCTAGCTCACAGCAACCTCACACTCCTGGGCTCAAGCAATCCTGCTGCCTCAGCCTCCCGAGTAGCTGGGACTACAGACATGCGCCACCATGCCCGGCTAATTTTTTCTATATATATATTTTTAGTTGTCCAGATAATTTCTTTCTGTTTTTAGTAGAGACGGGGTCTCGCTCTTGCTCAGGCTGATCTCGAACTCCTGACCTTGAGCGATCCACCCGCCTCGGCCTCCCAGAATGCTAGGATTACAGGTGTGAGCCACTGTGCCCGGCCCCGTGTTTTCTTGTATAAGTTTTATAGTTCTATGCTTTATATCTGGGTCTATGATCCATTTACTATATATTAATTTTTATATAGGATGTGAGAAAAGGATTGAAGTTTAGTTTTTACATACATAAATTTTTTCATCTCGGTTTATTGAAAAAACAATTTCTCTCATCAAATTTGGAAAAATTTGGATGGCAGTTTCTTCAAATATTTTTTTCTATCCCTCTATTTATTTTATCCTTTGGTAACTTCAATTACATGTGTATTAGGCCCCTGGAAGCTGTCCCATAGCTCACCGATGAGTTCATTTATTTCAGTCTTTTTCTTCCATGTTTTTCATATTGGATAGTTTCTATTGCTATTTCTTCCAGTTTACTAATCATCTGCAAAGTCTAATCTGTTAATCATATCTTATATGTTTTTTATCTCAGACATTTTGGTTTTCATTTTTAGAAGTTCAAATCAGTTATTTTTTTTCTACCATGTGTCTACTTAACATGCACAGTCCTTCTAGTTTCTTGAACATATAAATACAATATGTAAAGTTAAAATAATTATCATAATGTCTTATCTACTCATTCTGTCATATTTGTCATTTCTGGGTTATTCTTACTTGATTTTTCTCCTCGTTATAGGTTATATTTTCTTCTTTGCATGCCTGGCCATTTTTGATTGGCTGCCAGGTATATGAATTTTACCTTGTTGAGTGCTGGATATTTTTGTATTAGAAATATTTTTAAGCTCTGTTCTAGAATACAGTTAAATTATTTGGGAGTAGTTTGGTTCTTTTAGATCTTGCTTTTTAAGTTTTGTTATGTGCAATCAGAGCAAGCTAGTCTAGGGTGTAACCCTTCTAAGTACTCTACCCAATGTCTCATGAATTATGAGAGTTTTTCCACTCAGCCTGGTGAGAACAGAAACTGTTCTTGACCCATACAACTCCCTGATATTGTTCCCTATGATGCTTTCAAATGATTCTTTACCATCAGTGAAGAAAGAGCTGCAAAGAGGGAGGGCTCTGGTAGCTTCCTCATACAAGTACACTCATTAGTACTCAGCTGAAGACCAGAATGAATCCCCCCCAGTTCTCGGACCCTGTCTCTGTGCAGTCTTTTCTCACTGACACTCTGTTCCGTGCAGTTTAGCCACTCTGATCTCTCTAGTGTCCCAGCTCATCTGCTCAACTTGGGAACCACCAGGCTCCACCTAGATTCCTTCCTGGATTGCACTTGGAAGCTTTCTCGGTGCAGTTAGCTGGGGCAGTTGTGCAGCTCCTCTTGTTTGTTTCCATCTTTTAGGGATCACTGTCTTCATGCCTGATTGCTGACATCTTGAAAGGCTTTGTTTCATATATTTTGTCCAGTTTTTTAGTTTTCAGGTTGGAAGGTCCTTGTTACTTCTTCTAAGTCAAAAGGGAGTCATTTTATCTTTTATTACCTTAAAATTTTAATTTTTAAATAGGTGAATCATTGCCATGGTTCAAAAATCAAAAAAATATGAATATGTAGTCATTTGAAGTCTCCCTCTGAATCCTTTCCACTACCAACTTAGTTCTCACTCCCTTTCCCATAAGAAACCATGCTATTTATCTTTTCAGGGTTTCTTCATTCATATGCAAGTAAATAAAAATTACATATTCTTATTTCCCCTTCCACCTTTTTTTCATGAAAAGATTCCATAGTGTATGTACTAATTTGACCCCTGTTTTTTTACTTAACCGTGTATCTTGAGGATGTTTACTTATTGGTAAGGCTGACTCTTCTCACACACATGCACACACACGCACACCCTTTTTTTAATGCTAGACAGTGCTGGATTACATAGATGTACCATGAGTTGTTTAACCAGTTCCCTGCTGTTAAAAAATTAGGTGGCTTCCAATCTTTTACTATTAGGAATAATTCAGTAGTTAATAGTCTGTGCGTAAGTCATTTTAAATG
This sequence comes from Propithecus coquereli, assembly GCF_000956105.1. NCBI lineage: Eukaryota > Metazoa > Chordata > Mammalia > Primates > Indriidae > Propithecus > Propithecus coquereli. The sequence goes on from NW_012140080.1 coordinate 1,284,329, forward strand.
TATTTGAGTAATATAGCTGTTGAATACATTCCCAGAAAGCTATTGCCAAATTGTCCTCCCAAGGGGTTAAATCATTCTTCCAAAGGCCTATTAGGGAAATGCCTGTTACCCCATAGTCCTATTTAGAGAATCTTATCAAATATTTTTGCTAACCTGATAGGAAGAAAATATTATCATAACTTAGTTTTAGTTTGTATTTCTACTCTGAATGAGGTTGAACATCTTCTATGTTTAAAAGCCATTTGCATTTCCTTTTCTCTGTTCTGCCTACTGTAAATTGTTAGTCGTTCAGTTCTTTCTTTTAGAAAGAATATTAAATGGAAATATTTTAGTAGTGGTGTTTAGTAACTTAATAGTGAATGAACAGTTAATATTCATAGCCTATTAGTGAAACACTTTAAAATACATCTAATAAAATATAATTATACTAAATCTAGTCAAATCTTTAATGGTTTTAAGATCATTACAAAATGTTCAGATCAAAGGTTGGATTAATTGATTTTTCAGACAAATTTTCAAAGTTCGAAGTAAAATCAGGTTAATCTGAGTTTTTGAGCATAAGAGTAATGTTCCAAAATTAGTTTGGCAAATGAAAATATAAGAATTATTTCTTCTAGAAATCTTTTACCTTTGAAAGAGGTCGTTTGCATTCCACAAATAATGGCATTTGCAGAATAATTTGATGGGTGTGGGGGAACAAATATTTGAAATTTGGACTGTCTTATAAAGTCTGAGCTTTATGGTTACAAAATATATTCTGTCCCACATGTAGAAATGATAAACACATTTGTGGTTAGATGACAGGATGCTCTTACTAGTCTTCATTCAATGCACCTTTCTTGAAAAGTAAAGAGTGTGTAGGTATTTTTATAACTGGGCCTACCAGTCCTTTTCCTCAGCCTCATCTCAAATACCTCTTAACTTTTTGTTTTTATCATTTGTAATTTATAGTTATTATATCCTGTGTTAGGGAGGTAGTTGCTTTACCGAATGAGTGAAGTAAGAAAATGGGCCAGTAGTTTGTTTATATTTTGTTAATTTATTATAACTTAAAGGCCTGGCTTTATTTATGCAATTAAAAATATATTTTTAGAGTTGCATCAATATGGAGAAGCATCCAGCACACGTCCGTCAGGTATGACATTATTCCAGAACATTTCGCTGGTACTCCGTTTTTCTGCCTCATCAGCCAACTAAGTTTACCTTGATTGAACTTAATTATTTTGAGTTTTTTCCATTGCCAAAACATTGAGCTGCATGTCATTGTGAAGGTAGCCAATTAGCACATTTTAGCAACCTTAATATTGTTTGTGTGCTTGCTTTTTAGATAGTTCTAAAATTGTTTATCAGGAAAAAAATTATTGGCTTAGTGATTTTTTTTTTAAGCATTAATATTTAGCTTTTCCAAAGTTATTAAAATGTTCTGAATGCTTTCTATTAAAATCATCTCATCATAAATAACTAAGATTTTATCATATGTTCCCAAATTTAGTTGTTTTAAAATTATTTTAGTATGCATCAATTGCATTACTTTTTAGCGCACTAATAACAATGTATCTACTTTGTGTTATTTGAATATTGTGTTTGGTTATAGTAGTCTGATAAATAGAGAAATGACATTGTAGTTTTGACTAATTATGTGCTTTCTTATTAAAGTGTGCATGCTGATTCATGCTAAGGCAATTTTTTAGAAGATAAAATTTGAACTTCTATAAATATGTATAAAACAAGTCTGTTTTAAGAAAGCAGTTGATCTGAACTTGCCAGCAAATACTAAAAATGGTTAACAATTAGAGTTCAAATTAAAGCAAATATGCAAAATATTCCAAATATTGGAGATAATAACTAACGTTGGTAACTGACATACTTTTATTAGTAAAGCAAATTTAAAAGAAATGTGTAGTGTAAGTGAATTTAAATTAGAAAATAATTTCAAGGCTTTTTCAGTATTTGTCTTATTGATGCTGATCATTTAAATTTAAGGTGAGCACATAAATCAGAGCAAGATAATTCTGAAAAAGTATTGTCCACATTAGTTCTGGCCAGTGTAAATCTGTATAATTAAAAACATTAGGCCGGCCGCGGTGGCTCACGCCTGTAATCCTAGCACTCTGGGAGGCCGAGGCAGGCAGATTGTTTGAGCTCAGGAGTTCGAGACCAGCCTGAGCAAGAGCGAGACCCCGTCTCTACTGAAAGAAAAAAATAGAAATTATCTGGACAACTAAAAATATATAGAAAAATTAGCCGGGCGTGGTGGCACATTCCTGTAGTCCCAGCTACTCGGGAGGCTGAGGCAGTAGGATCGCTTGAGCCCAGGAGTTTGAGGTTGCTGTGAGCTAGGCTGACGCCACGGCACTCACTCTAGCCAGGGCAACACAGTGAGACTCTATCTTAAAAAAAAAAAAAAAAACATTATTACCAGGGATGCAAGTTGGGTTTTAATTTTTTCTAAAGCTACCAAATATATTTCATTCATCTCTGACTTCAACATGAACTTTTTATTGTTTAATTTTGGTCTCAGGGCACTTTCACAAAGTCAATTCTAATATATCTGAAATATATGCCTTAAATCAGCTGCATATGATCAGGATGTTAATTGGAGTATAGCATTTTTTTGCATTAAGAATTATGCTGTGTTGGTTGGAAAATCAAGTGAAAAGATTAAAGAGGAAGAATGGTGGAAGAGAATGATTATCAAACTCTTTAGTAGGTTTAAGATGAGATGTTAAAATATAAATTAAATTTTAGTATAATATTAATGTTTATTATTTTTCTGATTATTAATATTTGAATAACTTGATTTTTATTTGAGAGACAAGTTCCTTATCTGAAGTACTAAATACATTGTCAGTTAGTTATATCACAGAGGTTTTGAAAAGGATTATAAAAATCCAGTGGCAAATGATATATCTATAGTATATTTAATTGTGCTGTGTGTTTTAGGTATTTGTGAAGTGTCACTTTGATTATAATCCGTATAACGATAACCTGATACCCTGTAAAGAAGCGGGATTGAAGTTTTCCAAAGGAGAAATTCTTCAGATTGTAAACAGAGAAGATCCAAATTGGTGGCAGGTTAGTAAGCCTTTCAAAATTTTCTCAACTTAACTTTTCTACTTTTAATCTTAGATCTGGCCAATATCTGAGTATTCAGGAAGAATATTAGCATTCGTGTTAGTATTAGCATTTGCTCCAATGATTTTCCCCATATCAACAGCTCCTGCTTTATGGCTACTAATTTGTGGACATAAGACCAAATTGAGAGGAAATTCATAAGTAACTGTTAGTAAGTGCAGAATTACCAAGCCTATGGTACAGTCCCATTGGTTTAAGGATTAGACCAATTGGTTCTTTCACATGGATGATTGTGTTAAAATATCCCACTGGACAAGAAGAACTCACTTGGTGTCATCCCTTTTCAATGTTCGTTTTTGTTTCTTTTAGCTAGAGGTCTTTTATTGTGGTTATAATAGTATTTCTCTTGTCCCCCTCTCCCTCTCGTGTATGATCATGGCTAGTAAAGCATGATTTCTTAAGGTCTCAAATCTATTTGCTTACCACTTCTCAATTGTTGAGAAATGAAGGTTTGCTCTATCAGTTTTGTTTGGTTTTGGATTAAAGTCTGTGTATGTGGAAAGAGATGTGTGTTATTACTGTATTTTTCCCTCCCACCATTTTCCGGAAGATCTATGTGATGGTATTATTTTTCCTTCCTCCTAATACAGCTTTCAGAAATGTCTAGCAGCAATAATAAGTCTGTTTTTGTAATTGTTTGTATCAGCTAATGACCATGGTATTCAGAACTGAAAAATGGACAAGTCAGAAAGTCTGAAACCCCTAAACTATCGGAGCAAATGAGAGTCTCGTTAAAAAACAAGGAATAAGAGGAAAGGACCCAGGGCTTAGCACCAAATTCTAAAATTAATAGAGATATTGGTAACCTATATTAGCTCTAATAAATTATATTGACTTCTAAGGGAAAATGAATCACAGAATGAGAATAATCTTACTATAATGTGTCCTTAAATTAAGACATTATTACGTTTAAGTGCACTATGTGGTGAGACAACTAAGAAATGGGTAAATTAAACAGAATCTATGAGTTTTAAGAGGTTTCCACTGAATTTTTTTAGAATCCTTTTCTTTAAAATCTTTTCTGTGGCTGCTTCCTTTGTTGAATTTTTCTAATTTTCCCTCTTTTTTCTCTTTTTCATTTCTTATTTTTTTCTTCTAATCCTGTTACCATTATCTCAGTCTCTTCCTGCATTTTGATAGTCCTTTACTTTAATTCCATTTTCAGGATTTTAATTCTAAAAATGGTACCAGATTTTCTGTGCTAGTTGTAAGGATAAAGACACTAACTTTGTGAGACAAGCCACTAGCAGCTAGTTTTCCAAACACTGTTTTAAAATATTTCTCTTTGAATTTTATTTTAAAAGTTAGTTTTTTAAACTTTTTTTTTTTTTTTTTTTTTACATTTGGTGAAGTTTTGCCCATTTTAAATTTACAACCTCTCAGGATATTTAGATTCCTGGTAGCATGAATTAAAATCTACACTCTATATTTCCAATATTGTTTCCGTTTCATTGATTTGGCCTTAGGAAATACCAACATGGTGTAGGATTAAGGGTGATAGAAAATGTACTAAAAGGTGCTAGATTAAATGGCCTGTAAACACATCTTACTGTGTTAAATAAATACTAGAACAGTATTTCTTTCCCGTTTTTGACTAAATTAATATTATAAATAAAAAATTTTAGTAATTTAAAGTACCTGTACACCTTTGTATATTGGTTCCCAAATTTCACTACCAGATGACAGAGATGAAGAACCGTAGACGGCAATTGATTCCTCAATGCTGAAGTGTTTAAATATCTTAACTGACAATGCCATGGATTTAAATCTCAAGGTTGTTTTTAAGAGCAAATGTGACATTTTTTTTTACTGACCACTGCTTGTCCTACTTATTACAATATGGTCTCAAATTTTCGTCACTGAGATATACAATTCATTAATTTGATTCTAGGCTAGCCATGTGAAAGAGGGAGGAAGCGCTGGTCTCATTCCAAGCCAGTTCCTGGAAGAGAAGAGAAAGGCATTTGTTAGAAGAGACTGGGACAATTCAGGTGATGAGCTCGACACAATAAGTAACAAGCAGTCCTTTGTGGCCACCTATCTTTGCCTCTCTTGTCTGAATAAACAAATTATTTAAAATACATATCTAGAGTTAATCCCTCCCGTCTACTTTATTTTCTCTCTCAAAAATAATCTTTTTGATCCCTTTCTGCCACCTGCTGGTAGAGTTTCAAAATTCCGTGGCTTAACTCCCCCCACCCTCTTTTGCTTCCTAGGATGCAACATTGGGAATATAATTGTCTCACCCCTGTAGAATACCACAGGGCAATTCTTTCATATTCTGCATATTGTTTATATTTGTCTTGTCATATCTTTAGGACCTTTTTGTGGAACTATAAGTAGCAAAAAAAAGAAAAAGATGATGTATCTCACAACCAGAAATGCAGGTAGGTTTTAAATACTTTTTGAGAAGTCCAAGTGAAGTAGCTTCATATTATTAGTGTGATATAAACTCTAAATGTGTAATTTAAAATGAACATAATTCAGATCAGTAACTAGTTGCAAAGGGCTTGCATGTGAACATGTGGTACAATATAATATAAAGAAATCATTTAAATCTTCACATTAATATATACTACCAGTGTGCTTTATTTTGTGAATATAGTGTACAACACAATAAATTGATTAGGATTTACGTTTATATTAATTAAGGAGCATTGTTATCATTAAAACCATTCAGAGAATTTTGAAATAGTAATTTATGTGCCATTTCTAAAAGGGCGAGGGCCTCTCTGAAGATATTAAAAGTTATGATTGATGGCAACTGTATTCTGCCATAACATTGTCTGTGATACTGGAAAAATAACACTGGACCAAACACATCTTAGTCTGATCTATTTAATAGTAGGATTCTTTCTTAAATCTTTTAATCTTAAAGAAAGACAAGTATTTTTATTTTTGGCTGGGTGCAGTGGCTCTCGCCTGTAATCCTACCACTCTGGGAGACAGAGGCAGGAAGATCGCTTCAGCTCAGGAGTTGGAGACCAGCCTGAGCAACAGCAAGACCCTTGTCTCTACTAAAAATAGAAAAACTTAGCCAGATGTGGTGGCACGTGCGCCTGTAGTCCCAGCTACTCCGCAGGCTGAGGCAAGAGGATTGCTCGAGCCCAGAAGTTTGAGGTTGAAAGTGAGCCACTGCCCTCTTTTTCAGAAAAAGAAAAAAAAATTTTTTTAGAAGTATTTCTAAAAAGAAAGAAATGATAATTATGTGAGGTGATGGATATGTTAATTAGCTTGATTGTGATCATTCACAGTGTATACATATATCAAAACATCAAACTGAAAACCTTAAATATACATAATCCCTATTTGTCATTTATACCTCAATAAAGCTGAAAAAGTTTTTTAAAAAATTTTAAAATAAAACCTCAGGCCTGGATTGGGTACCCCTTCCCTGTAAAAATAAATAAATAAAAAGGAGGAAGGGGAGGAAAGGAATGGAAACTACTGTATTCTTCCCACTCTCTATAGAGAATGATAGGAGTGAAATGCAGCTCTTTGAATCAGAAGGTTCTGGAGGCTTAATTAGATGAATTAGAAGTTTTTAAAATACTTTCTTGACTTCAGAGCTACCTCTATACTGCTAATAAACTAAATAGCACACTATAAAGGAAATAATACAGAAGAGAGAAATAGGCTTTTTCTCTTTTAATACTGGTTTAATCTACCATGAGGAAATTGTGCAAAGGAAGAATTGCTGTTAAGATAACAACCTAAGAAAGAAATGTTATTACTACAGATTGAGAGTTATAGCAATTGTAATAGGTAATATAATATTTCAAATCTACTTTGGCTTTATTATTCATTAAATATGTGCCCTCAAGGCTTTTTTACAAAATAGAAAATTTGTAGTTTTCCCATTGACTAAGATTATAATTTTGGGATTTGTCTCTACTGAAAAGTTTGGATCCAAAATTTTATTTTATACATAAATTTCAGAATCTTAATATTTAAATGTGAGTATTTTATTAATCAAACTGATAATTGCAGATTTGCCACACAATATTTTTCCGTTTATATCATTGGACAGGCATACTCATTCTATGGAACTTACTTAAATGGCCATACAAGTTGTACTCCTGTCCTCCATATTTGATACATACTTTTTATTAATATGTGAAATGATCTGTAGTTTTATTATTTATATTAAAGGAATTATTTCTACTGACAAATTCATAATGAGATTTCAGTGAACCTCTCTGATAAGGATAAAGCAAAAGAATTATTTTAGCTTGGTTAGACAAAATTTCTTAAGGGCAAATGAATGGAAGGAGATGTTTAAATCTGGATACAAAATAATTTATTGTACTTCACCAAATTTGTAACAACAAATCTGTGTTAAATGGGTACAATTGAGTGACATTTAACTGTCAAGACAACTAAGCCATTACTAGACAGAATAGCAGAGTTTTTTTCATGTATGTAAGAGATGACTGAATACATGTTTTCCCATTTCCTTTCACATTTAGAATTTGATCGTCATGAGATCCAGATATATGAGGAGGTAGCCAAAATGCCTCCATTCCAAAGAAAAACATTAGTACTGATAGGAGCTCAAGGTGTGGGCCGAAGAAGCTTGAAAAACAGGTTCATAGTATTGAATCCCACCAGATTTGGAACTACAGTGCCATGTAAGTTTTCTGTGTTTTCTTTGCTATTTAATTGGCAGGGAAAAGTATTGGCATATGGAGGAGGAGGAGAGTCATTGTTATTAATTATTGTTATTCCCAAATAAGTTTTGATTATGCCAGTGAAAATGAACAAGTGAATTTGTGTGATCTGGCTTGTAGCTCTCAGTCCTGCAAGGTCATAAGCCAGATTTTTGAGACTGAGTCTTGTTCTGTTGCTCAGGCTAGAGTGAGTGCAGTGGTATCATCATAACTCACCACAACCTCAAACCCATGGGCTCTAAGTGATGATCCTCCTGCCTCAGCCTCCTGAGTAACTGAGACTATAGGCATGTGCCACCCTTCCAGGCTAATTTTTCTATTTTTGTAGAGATGGAGGTCTCCCTGTGTGTTCAGGCTGGTCACCAACTCCTGGCCTCAAGTGATCCTTCTGCCTCGGCCTCCCAAAGTGCTGGGATTATAGGCTTGAGCCACCATGCCCAGCCAGCCTGATTTTTGATAGCATATCAAGAATTAGTCTTCCACTGCAGGTAGCATTAATTAAGGTCACAAAGATTGATGTATAAAATAAACTAATACTTCTCATCAGTATGACCATTAAGTGAACCAAACACTCATTTTGTGATCTTTGCATTCTTTCTCTATTTGCATATTTACAAGGAAAGTCAAATAATGTCAGAAGTATGCTTGATGAGAATGGAATTAGATCAAGGAATTGGATATCACTGACTTATTGTAATAACTAATATATATCTGTCTTTGTTTTAGAGATACATGAGCCTTTAATTGTGGGAATTCACATGCTGTCTCCCTGAACAAAGCAGGAGACAAGTTAATGTTGCCTTTATATCTCTCCTTTCTGTGCTTCTATCTCTAACCAAGCCCCCTTATTATGCAGTATTCCTTAACATATATTAATGCCTTTAAACTGTTTTGAGTCAAACCTTAGTCTCAGGCCACCCCATCTCTTAAATGAATTTTAGAGTTTCTCTAGTTTTATCGAGTATGTTTTGAGACTAATTCTCAGCGAGTACTCTTATTGCTGAAATTCTTAGGGGTTGGGGGTGTAACCTAGTCATTGCTACTTATAATCACTACAGGGTAAGGTTTTGGATTCCATTGTAGGCACTGTAAATCACTAAATTCAGACAAATCTTAGTCAAGTGGTTAACAGAATAAAACCTTCACGGTAATCAAAGTATTTTAAAGCTGCAATTGTGAAATAAAAGTTTATTTTTCATTTTTATCAAATTAATATGTGCACAGTATTTTAAGCAAGTAGTTCTTAAAGCCATTATAATGGGAAAAAATGACGCCTTCTCTCCTACTCTACCTCTGGCTCACTTACCAGAAACAGTTGCTTTTCATTGTTTTTGCTATTTCTTTTGGTAGTGTTCCATATTTCTTAATAATGTCTTTATTCTGCTGTATCCTGCTTTATCCAATTTAGGCCTTATCTGTTGACTTTCTTACTGTCCTTCCAACACAAAGATAGCACCATTTTCAGTTAACTCAGTTTTACTTTCTTGAACACCCTCCCTCCTCCCCCAACTACCAATGGCTAGAGTTCTTTTTTCCTTCCACTTTTTACCCAATCTCATGTGTTATGTACATATAGTTTTGTTGTTATTGTTTTTTAAACCAAAGACTCATTCATCTAGTAAGTCATGTTTTTTTCTTGGAGCCCTCTGTCCCAGAACCGTCAGTCTTCCTGCTTCGATGAAGTCTACATGTTCTCTATTATGGCTGCCCAGCTATTAACACTGGGGTAGTTCCAGTGTTAGTAGTTTGTTGTTATCCTGGGTTGAAGCTGTTGTTCCTAGATCCCATTCTTTTTCTTTCTTGGTTTATCACCTTGTTTTTCTGGGGCACATCCTCTTGTAATTTCACAAGAAATGGTGTATGGAGTGCAATTTCTGCCTATTTGTATTTGAGATGTATATTTTCTGCCCTATGTTTGATTGATTGCTTAACTGAGAATAGAAATTCTGGATTGTAAAATTCAAAAGATGTTACAACATCTTTATCACCCCAAAAAGAAATCCTCTATTGATTTCCCACCAAGCCCATCTCCCCCTATAACCACTAGCAATCGCTAACCTTTCTATTACAGTAGATTTGCTTATTCCAGATACTTCCTATAATGCAGTTATACAATATGTGGTAATCTGTGACTGGCTTCTTAAAGTGATGGCTTCAAGTCTCATCATATTGTAGCATGTATCAGTACTTAGTTTCTTTTCATTGCTAAATGATACTCTATTTTATGGCTGTACTACATTTTATTTATCTATTCATCAATTGATGGACATTTGGATTGTTCTGTTTTTTAGCTATCATGAATAATGCTGCTTTTAACAAGTATCTTTATTAATATTTCTCTTGGGCATATAACTAGGGATGGCACTTGTGAGTCATATGGTGACTATGTTTAACCTTTTGAGGAACTACCACACTGCTTTCCACATTAGCTATGTGCACCCTTTTACAATCCAAGTAGGGTGTGATCTTTCCAATTTCTCTACATCCTTATGAATGTCTGTCATCCAGCTTTTTGATTATAGTAATCCTAGTGAATATAAAGTTGTGTTTTCTTGTGATTCTGATTTGCATTTCCCTAACAACTGATAGTGTTGAGCAACATTTCATGTACATATTGGCCATTTATATATTTTCTTTGGAGAAATATCTATTCAGATCAATTGCCCATTTTCTAACTAGGTTATTTGTCTTTTTTCTTGAGTTGTAAGAGGAGTTCATGTTATATTCTGGGTATAAATTCCTTATTAGATTTATGATTTGCAAATATTTTCTCTCATTCTTTGGTGACTTTTCACCACCGTTTTTGATGGTATCCTTTTATATACAAGTTTTTCATTTTGATGAAGTCTAATATTATTATCTTTTTTTATTGCTCATGCTTTTGATATGTCAGATATGATATATCAAGTATTTGCCTAACCCAAGGCCACAAAATTTTACTTCTGTATTTTCCTCTAAGTTTTATAGTACTAGCTCTTACATTTAGATTATTGATCAATTTTGCATTAATTTTGTGTAGACTGTGAGGAAGGGGTTCCAACTTCATTCTTTTGCTTGCAGATATCCAGTTTTCTCAGCACAATTTGTTAAAAAGACTTTCTTTCCTCTAGTGAATTGTCTTGCCACCATTCTTGAAAATTGATTGACTGTCAATGTGAAGATTTATTTATGGATTCCCAATTCTGTTGTATTAACCTATATGTTTATCCTTATGTCAGTCCCTCATTGCCTTGATTACTGTATATTTGTAATAAGTTTCAAAATTAGGAATTATGAATCACCTAAATTTGTTCTTTTTCAAGATTGTTTTGGCTCTTCTGGGCCCCTGGCATTTCTGTATAAATTATAAAAGAAGCTTTCCATTTCTGCAGAAAAGGCATCTGGAATTTTGAGAGCCATTGTATTGAATCTATAGATCAACTTGGGGAGTATTGCATCTTAACAATATTAAGTCTTCCAGTTGATGTGCATGATGTTTTTCCACTTATTTATGTCTTTATTTTAATGATATTTATAGTTTTCAGTGCACAAATCTTATGCCTCTTTTGTCAGATTTATTCCCAAATATTTTAGCAAAATATAGCAAAAGTATCATTTTCTTGATTTCCTTTTTGTGTTGTTCCTTCCTAGTGTATAAAAATACAACTGATTTTCGTATGTTGTTATAGCTTTGTCTTTTAATCTTGCAGACCTCATTAGTCCTAACGATTTTTGTGTGTGTCAATTCTTCAGGATCTTCTATATACAAAATCATGTCGTCTGCAAATAGAGATCCTTTCCGATCTGAGTGCTGTTTATATCTTTTTCTTGTCTAATTGCCCCGACTAGAACATGCAGTACAATGTGGAATAGAAGTGGCAAAGTGGACATCCTTGTCTTGTTCATCATCTTAAGGAGAAAGCATTTAATCTTTCATCATTCAGTATGATGTTAGCTGTGGGTTTTTCCTAGATGCCTTTTCAGTTGGAGAAGTTCCCTTCTATTCCTTCTTTATTGACTTTTTATCAAGAAAGGATACTGAGTTTTGTCAAATGGTTTTTCTTTATCTATTGAGATGGTCATGTGATTTTTGTTTTTTATTCTATTGATATTGATATATTACATTGATTTTTATGTAATGAACCAACTTTGTATTCCTGTGGCAAATTCCATTTGGTCATGATATATAATCCTTTTTATATGCTTCTAGATGTAATTTGCTAGTATTTTGTAAGGATTTGTACATTTTCTTTATGGAAGTTTTGATTACTAATTTGGTCTCTTGTTACAAGTCTGCTCAGATTTTC
>NW_012140080.1:1296929-1311541 GCF_000956105.1 Propithecus coquereli
TAAACAAACATACAAACATGTGTACATAGATGGATCCAGAAATATACAACCATGTGACACAGACCAATTAGCCAGATCTAAAATAAACTTGCTTCTTACCACAACTACCCTGTTGCCCTCCAAAATGACCCCAATCTCACATGAAAACAGTTACTGTGGGGAACCAGAGTCTATATTTGTGGCCAAAAGTAAAAACCAAAGGAAAAATAGCAATTCAGTGGTTAGTTGGTGAAAGCAAGAAATTCAGTGCCCTTCACTGTGCTGCTTATTCCTGTTCTTCTTGTCCCCCCCTTTCAGCCCATCAAACTCTTAATGGGTTTGAATAAGCCATCTGACACTTGTTCACTTCTTTGAGCTCACCACAGTGCCGATTTTCTTTTTCCCATCGGTAGCTCTTAAGACAAATAAATGTCTGCAGGCTTAAAGCTCTTCACAGAATCTTTCCTTGAAATGGGTATAGTTTAACCATCGTACTCCTTCGAGGTGATAAACATGCTGCCCAACAACTAGTACTCTGGAAATGCTCCGTCAGTAACTTGTTCACTCTCCAACTGCTCCATCTCCATCTCAAAGCGTTTTCTAATTTCACTTGTGATTTCTTATTTGACCCATTGGTTATTTGGGAGTATATTATTTAATTTCCACAAATTTTGAATTTCTAAAATTTCTTCTGTTATTAATTAATGATTTCATTCCATTGTAGTCAAAACATTGTATGATTTCCCTCATTTTAATTCACTGAGAGTTGTTTTATGGCTTCAGGTATGGTCTGTCAGAAAGAATATATACTTTGGTGGTGTTGAGCAAAGTGTTCTGTAGATGTCTGTTAGGTCTACTTGGTTTGTAGTGTTGTTCAAATCTTCTGTTTTCTTGTTGTCATGTCTGTCTGTTCTATCTGTTATTGAAAATTGGGTACTGAAGTCTCCAGCTATTATTGTTGCCCTGTCTATTTCTCTGTTCAATTCTGTCAGGTTTTACTTCATGTATTTTGGGCCTTTATCGTCAGGAGGGTGTGTGTGTGTGTATAAATATAGATAATTGTTTTATCTTCTTGACAGGTTAATCCTTTCAACATTATAAAATATTCTTTATCTCTAGTAACATGTTTTTGTCTTACAGTCTATTTTGTCTGATATGAGTATAGTCACTCTAGGTCTCTTCGGGTTACTGTTTGCATGGTGTATCTTTTCCATCCTTTTACTTTCAGCCTATTCGTGTCTTTAAATCAAAAGTGCCTTTTGTAGACAGCATATAGTTTGATATTTTTTTCCTAGTTCATTCTGCCAGTCTCTGCCTTTTAATGAGAGTCTTTTGTTCATTTAATGCAATTATTAAAGAGGTAAATAAATGTTCCTCAGTATGGATTTGCCTGATTGTTTCCTCATGGTTAGGTTCAGGTAATGCATTGTTGGAAAGACATAAACCATGTTTTATCCTTTAACTTTATTGATATAGATTTAGAAATTTGCTAGATTTCTCCACCATAAAAGGTAATTTCCATTTGTAATTAAGTAACCTATTTAAAGATACTTTGATACTGTGTAAATATTCTCAACAATCTCTTCAACAAACTTTCACACAATTTTAACATTTATCAATAATTTATTAATATAATATTTTTTCCTAAATTTGAGGAAACAGCTGTCAGTCCTCTAAAATCTCTTCTCACCTTGTTAGAACACTCAAATAAACTTCAGTTCTCAGTGTCCCTTGACTAAGTTATTTCTGCCAGTTAGTAACTAACTGGCTTGTTGAATGGACGAGCTCTTTGGTTTACATACTGGAAAGAGCTCTATTTTTATCCAGCTGCTGACTTGACACATGCTCTGTCAGATCTTCTTTCCTCCCTTTTTTTTTTTTTTTTTCCATCAGCCCCCTGGAAGATTCTGTAACTTACTAATCACTTTCAGTTATAAGAACTGTGTCATTTTGACAAATAAGACTCATTTTCAGCTAGTCATCCCTCCTGTCTGTGGGAGATTTGTTCCAGGACCTCTCATGGATACCAAAATCCATGGATGCTGAAGTCCCTGATATAAAATGGTGTAGTATAGCAGCGGTCCCCAACCTTTCTGACACCAGGGGCCATTTTCATGGAACACAATTTTTCCACGGACTGGGGCAAGGGATGGTTTCGGGATGATTCACACACGTTACATTTATTGTGCATGTTATTTCTATTACTATTACATCGTAATATATAACAAAATAATCATACAACTCACCATGACATAGAATCAGTGGGAGCCCTGAGCTTGTTTTCCTGCAACTAGATGGTCCCATCTGGGGATGATGCTCAGGCGGTAATGCAAGCGATGAGGAGTCCCATCGCTCACATCACTGCCTCCTATCAGATCAGCGGCAGCATTAGGTTCTGCATTATGCTGAGTGGTAGAATTATTCCATGATACATCACAATGTAATAACAGTAGAAAAAGTGCACAATAAATGTAATGTGCTTGAATGATCCCAAAACCACTCCCCACCCCAGTACGTGGAAAAATTGTCTTCCATGAAAATGTTCCCTGGTGCCAGAAAAGTTGGAGAGCGCTGCTCCCATATACTTTAACTTATCCCTAGATTACTTGTAATTCCTAGTACAATGTAAATGCTATATAAATTGTTATACTGTATTGTTCAGGGAATAATGACAATAAGAAAAATCTCTGCATGTTCATTAAAGACACAATCTTTTTTTCCAAGTATTTTTAACCCATGGCTAGTTGAATCCACACGTATGGAACCCATGGATAAAAGAGGGCTGACTGTATTTTTTTTTTAGAAAGACTAGTCCTCTTAAAACTTCAGTCTTGCATTCAATTCACAGTTTTTCCCTTCCTCACAGCGGATTCCTGGTCCATAGTTCAGGACTTGCATTATGAAGAGTAGGGTATAGTTTATTACCTTCCCTTTACATCCTCCTCTGCTATTTCTGGTTTCTCAAGAGAGGGCAGGAAGAATTAGGGATTAAAGGGAAAGAAATAAAGTGCTGTCACGTAAAATCTTGCCTGTTAAAGTCCTTTATGTCATGATTGTCCGAATACCGTCTCTTCAATGAGGCCTATTTGCAGGTTCTTTGGAGACTTCATGGAGACTCGCATACTTTGCAATTCCTTGGCCGAGGGTATGACAATCTCTAGTTGTCCCCTTGTGATCTCACCTCCAGCTCCTATCCCATACTTTATATTCTCTTTTTGCTTCATTCTCTACCTCTCATACCATCTTTCTGTGCAGAGTACCTTCAGAACAGTTCAAGCAGGCTATATACACACATATATAGTTTAAGCAGGCTATATACACACATATATACATACATACATTAGCCCACAGAAAACTCATTCCTGCTCTGCCAAACACACCACCCCACTGTTATGACATGTTATGAGCCTTCAGAATTCTCCAGGGAGAATTATTTTACCATGGGGTAAGGAGAAGAAAATGAAGCATTCCCCCCAAACCTCTGTGACTCCTATTTGAATATATATAAGATAGGGAGATAGATGATCCCAAGACCAGGTTGGCCACTTTTTGTTAAACTCTGAAAGAGGCTATAGATCCTTGGCACTCTAACATCCCCTTGGGACTTGAGTGAAATTCTATGACTATGGTTAAAGTCCTGTTCACATTCTGTTTATAAACATAAAGAAAAACAATTTCAATAACTTCTAATTACAGAATTTGTAATTGCAGAATTACACTTATTTTGTTCATATAAAATTTGTATACTTTTTTCCCGAGCTTAACATACTAGTCTTTCTTTTCTTCAAACTCCTCAAGTTTATTATTCATGCCTTTTTGTTCTTGTTAGTCCATCTTCCTGGAACACTCTGTCTCTCAGATTTTCACATGTTTGAATTTTACTTTTTATTCAAGTCTTATTTTCTCAGAGGCCTTCACAGGCCATTCAACTTAAAGGAGCTTCTCCATTGTTTAGTGGTTGTGTTTTAGTACTTAAATTTTTATTTGTTATTTGATTACTCACTTATCTCCATGTTAAGGCATATGTCTCATGAGAACAGAGAACTTGTCTGTCCTTTGCCCTTCTGTAGACCCAGCACCTAGAACAGGGTTTGCACACAGTATATACCCAAAAAATATTTGATGAACAAATGAACATCATGAGCTTTTTTCTCACTAAAGTGTCTTTATAAACATTAATCTTACAACTCAAAAAAAAATTAAAAATGGGCAAATATACATTTCTCCAAAAAGGTATAAAAATAGCCAATAAGCGCATGAAAATATGCTCCACATCATTAATCATTAGGGGGAGGCAAATCAAAACCACAAGGATATACCACTTCATACCCATTAGCATGGCTATTATATTTTAGAAAAAAAAAAAACAAAAGGTAGTAAGTGTTGGTGAAGATGTGGAAATATGTGAGAACCCTGATGCATTACTGGTGGGAATGTAAAATGACGTATGCACTGTGGAAAATGGTATAATGTATCCTTAAAAAAATTAAGCATAGAATTACCATATGATCCAGCAATTCCTAGGTATGTACCCCAAAGAATTGAAATCTGGGATTCAAACAGATATTCATACACTAGCATTCATAGCAGAATTATTTATAATAGTCAAAAGGTAGAAACAACCCAATGTCCATAGATGGATGAATAGATAAAATGTGATGTGTACTGGAATATTATTCAACCTTAAAAAGAATGAAAGTCTGATACATGGTACAACATGAATGAACCTTGAAGACGTGCTGAGTGAAATTAGATAGAAAAGGAGAAATATTGTAATTCCACTTATATGAGGTGCCTAGAATATGTCAAATTTGTGGAGACAAAAAGTAGAGTAGTGGTTACCAGGGGATGGGGGAGAGCTTAATAGGGAGCTGTTGAATGAGTACAGAGTTTCAGTTGGGATGATGAAAAGGTTCTGGAGATAGATAGCGCTGATGGTTATACAGAAATGTGAATGTACTTAATGCCACTGAATTATCACTTAAAAATGATTAAAATGGCAAGTTTTATGTTATGTATATTTTAGCACAGTAAAAACACTAAAAAATCTTAATCTATTAATAGTTTCTTAATATTTCAGCATATAAGTATGCTAGACTTAATTTAACCATTACTGCTATTGTGGGAGGGGTGTTTTTATTACAAATAAAGTGATGATAAAGTGTAAATATGTGAATCTCAGATGTAAAATTATTAGATCAAAAGGTACATATAAAAGTTTCAACTTCTTGATTTCCTAATGCCAAATTAATTTCCAGAAAGATGTACTATTTTACCTTTGAACTGACCTTTATTTTTAGTAAAGATTCAAGTCTGAATTTTTATATGGAAAGATTTATGTATATCCAGTCAACTCTCACTTCTTTATATAATGTGGGTATGTTTTAATTTTTTTTAAGTCACTCATATAGCATCTAGCTTTTCTTAAAGTCTCAGAATCAGCACAGAAAAGAAACACTGATTAAGTGTGACAAGTTTGCCTAATTTCTCATACACGATATTGTGCTCCAGATTGTCAGGTGGTATGGATGGAGAAGTGGTATAGGAAAGGGAAGTAAATGCTAGCATTTTATTAAGTTGATTTAATTTTCTTTATATATTATAAAATGATTCTAAAATAAAATAGAAAAACTTTGTTATTCCAGGGGGATAAGCTACCTTATGAATCCTGTTTTCTCTTTAATATTAACTCTTTTAAACATTTTTTTTCATATTTTTAGCCATCAGAAGAAGAGAATAACTTGTACTCTTGAGCTTAGATAACAAAGTGTTACTTTGTTGATTGTTTCCTCATTGCTTGAAGAACTGCTAATATTTAGAATTTTGCCAATCAGTCACAAAAATTCAATTCTAAGAAAATCACATTATTTAGTTGCTCAGTATATAAGCCTAAGGAATCAATTGTAGCCAAGCCATTCTGTTCTAACTTCTTTATTCTAGGAATGGAAAGAAGTTTAAATATGTTGCAATATGGATTTTTATTTTTTTAATTTTTTTGGAGTATTCAGTAGAGAATTAGATTGTAGTTAAAATTCACTTGTAAAGAACATTTCACTGAGAGTTAAGATTCCCTCAACATATTGGGAGGTGGAGATGGGGTAATACGTGTGCATATGCATATTTATTTTAAGCAGCACATTTCCGTATATGGTTTCATTGTAGGGCTTCACTAGAAAACAGTACTCTTTAAAATTATGTCCACATATATTGAGCCAATTTTTATTATGCATTCATGTGGGGAGTTTAAAGTTGCCTTAGAGAAGTTTCATCATACACCTTTGGGGAATAATTCAGAAACCTTAGAGATCACACAATTTTGAAAAGCCCTTATAGCATCTTGAAGATTCTCGAGCTTACTTTATAAATGCTCTTCACAGGGGTTTGGGATGACCCCCCTTCAAAGTTGAGCCAGAAAACAACAGAAGAGAAGAGAAAAGAGAGTCCTGTTGTGCATAATGTCCTTATTTATGAATTAGACCCTTATTTTTGAGCTTGAGTTCATTTATTCTTATAAAAGTTTTCTTGATATGCTTATTCTAGGAACAGTCAAAACACTGTCAACTTTTTACTTAGATTACTTTCTCATTTTAATTTTATGCACTTAATGATTTGGTCACATATTCTACATTTATAAGTACTTAGTAGAATAGATACTTTTTCATATCTGATCCAGCCAAGCTCAGATTAAGACTAAGCTTGAAATAACACACAAAAATTACTTTTCTTGTGCTTGTTTCAGTAGCACATATGCTAAAATGGGAATGATACAGAGAAGATTAGCATGGCCCCTGCCCAAGGATGATACACAAATTTATGAAACGTTCCATATTTTTAAAAAAATTATTTCTCTTCTTCAAAGTTGTTAACAAAGTTGTCAGAAAGTATACTTTTGCAACAGTTTGAAAGATGGTAATAATCCATTCTTAGCACAGACCAACTTGCAAAAGAGTTGTATGGCTCTGAAAGTATTCAAAACCCTAAAATATCAGACAAAAAGGTCCCCTACTTCTAAATTTTGACTTGGGCTATTCACTCTCATTCTCCCAGAAAGAACAGGTCAGAGTAGAGGAGGATAATAAACCATAATAATAATGAGGTGGCTAGCTCCACCCCTGAAATATAAAATAGGACAGTTAACGTTTGGGAATATCAATAAACAGGAAACTAAAAGAAAGGTTTGGGGTTGAGACAAGATAAAGGATCGATAATTTGTGGATAAAACTGTGCTTCAGAAGATTGATATTACCAGCTAAGAATAGGTGAACTTTGCTCACCTTTTGAGCACTCAATTAGGAAATGTTAAAGTGGAAAGAAAGGATATAATAGATTCCTTAAGGAAAGAGGCTGGTCAGCTGGAAAAGATATTCACTGGTAACATGCCTAACACTTAAGACTCACCATAATTAAGAACTTAATTGAAGGCTCTGCTTCTAGGTAAATATATTTTGAATTACAAAAAGACTTTTAAAAGCACATTTTTGGATACAAATTTTATGTTGGGTCTACCTCATAAAACATTCCTCTAAATCGGGGGTCAGCAAAACTTTCTATTCAAGGGCTACATAATAAATATTTTAGCCTTTGGAGGACATACAGTCTCTGTCACAACTACTAATCCATTTTAATGGGAAAATAAATATGAGTGATACATAAGTGAATGAGCATGACTGTGGTACAGTAAAACTTTATTTACAAAAATAGGAAGCAGGTCAGATTTGGCCGTAGACTATGATTTACTGACCCCTGCGTTAAGTGCAAAAATATTAAGCTACCTGTGTATTTTAGTCTAATTTTTATACCCTACAATCTCTTTGTACAAATTCTCAACATTATTTTATTTAGTTACTTCACGGAAACCAAGGGAAGATGAAAAAGATGGCCAGGCATATAAATTTGTGTCACGATCTGAGATGGAAGCAGATATCAAAGCTGGAAAGTATTTGGAACATGGGGAATATGAAGGAAATCTCTATGGAACCAAGATTGATTCTATTCTTGAAGTTGTCCAAACTGGACGAACTTGCATTTTGGACGTCAACCCACAAGTAAGCTGCATAGATACCAAAGCCGTTTTTTTTACATTTTATTTCCTGTGGAGTTTTATTTTTTATTTTTTTTGGTTGGGGGGGTACGTTTGTTTTGTCAGGGTAGGAAGGTGGCTCTTTCTGTTCCCTTTGATGATACACAACCTTCTTATGCGTCCATAGTTAGTTAAATAAATCTCTGATGAGTTAACCAACAAAGGCTATAGAAACTGTGATCAGATCTACAGTAGAAGTTTAGTATGTATTATCTGCTCAAGTAATACATAAATGCATATGTTTAAAAATGTCAAATTTATTAATAAAACTCAAAAAACAAGGCTGCAACATAAAGAATAAAAAATTGCCCAGGAGTGGTGGCTCATGCCTGTAATTCTAGCATTTTGAGAGGCCAAGGTGGGAGGATCTCTAGAGGCCAGTAGTTCATAACCAGCCTGAGCAACATAGCAAGACACTGTCTCTACAAAAAAATGGAAATAGTGGTGTGGGCCTGTAGTCCCAGCTACTTAGGAGGCTGAAGCAGGAGGATCACTTGAGCCCAAGAATTTGAGGTTGCAGTGAGCTATGTAATGATGCCACTGCATCCCAGCCTGGGCAACACAGTGAGACCTTGTCCCAAAAAGTAAAAAAAAAAATAAAAAATTGAAGTCACTCCTCCTCTCCCCTTAAAAACACACACACACGCACACACACACACACACTCACTCACTCACTCACTCACTCACTCACTCCAATTTATTCTCATTCCACGTCTCTCTTAACCCATCTCTTCCCGTACCCCTCTACACTCGGCCCAACCTTACTTCTCTACTCAGATAAATATTGTTAATAGTTTGGTAAGTGTTTTTTTAGTCATTTTATATGTCTTAAATACAAATATATAATTAATGAGTTTTCTGTTTTTGTTGTTTCCTTTTACATAAATGGAAAAATTCTATACAGATTCTTTAGGGTTTTTCATTGTTATTAAACAGTATTTCTTAAAGATCTTTTCATGTCAGTTACTATAGAGCTTTTTTGTTCTTTGTAGTTGCTGTGTCGTACTTCAAAGTATGGAAGTATATTCATTTATTTACGACTCTCCAATTAATTAACACTGAGGTTATTTCTACTTTTTCAATATTAACAGAATTCTACAATTAACATAGAAAGAGTTTACATTACTCTTGATGATTTTTAGGTCATTAAGTTTTATACTTTCCTTTGTTCAAGAGGAACAAAAAGGAGTGAGACTGAGTTCAGAACAAGATAAATGGATCACTACTTTAGGAAAGTACTACATGGAATCAGAAGGACAGAAGGGGGGCAGATATTAAATTATGTCCTTAATCTTTAGGAAGAGAGCAGATAGACTTTGATTTATACTGAAGGGTAGCATAATTCAAGTTCTTATACTACATAAATTGGTTTATAATTATTCTTCTGTGCAGGCACTGAAAGTGTTGAGGACGTCTGAGTTTATGCCCTATGTGGTATTTATCGCTGCTCCAGAGCTAGAGACATTACGTGCCATGCACAAGGCTGTGGTAGATGCGGGAATCACTACCAAGCTTTTGACGGTGAGCTAACGATATTCTTTTCCTTTTAAAATTTTTCCTTTCTTTTGAGCATGTTTAACTCTTATCTAATCATGCTTATGAAATAAACATATATAAGGTGTCATAGAATAAAAATTCATTCACTAGGTGTAGTTAGGATTTGGAACAGTATTACTTTTACTTGAAAATCATTGTTCACTTTACTTAAAAAAAAAAAAAAAAAGTTTCCTTTTGTAAAATGAACTAAACCAGTATTAAAATATACATATTAATCCAACCCCCTCTTTTCACTAATGAGGTAACTGGGTTCCAAGACCATTAACAAGCATGTTCATCATATGATTTATTACTTGGTAGAGTTAGGCATTCTGGTGTTTAATTTCTGTTCTGTGTTTTCTCTTTTTCTCCTTCTCTCCTTTTTCATATTATGGAAATTTTAAAATATATACAAAAGAGGATAAAATGAGCACCAATGTGCCATTACCTAGCTTCAATGACACATGGCAATTCTTGTTTCGGTCAGACCCCTCCCCACTTCCTCCTTCACCTTGAATTATTTGGAAGCAAATCTTTGATATTATATCATCTATACTTTAGTATTTATCTATAAAAGATAGACTTTTTAAACATATCATTAATACACGAAAATTAATAGCTTAATGTCATCTATATTTGAATTTCTCCAAGATTTATAATTTTTTTACAGTTGGTTTGTTTGAATCAGCACCCAATCAAATCCAGGATTACAGGATTAACTGCTTTTATTTGTCTAATTCCTTTCTCTTAAGCTGAATATCCTAGTTCTTAAAACACTTGGAATGTTAAAATTAGAATATCAGATAATTATTTGTTTGCTTTATTCCACAGTGCAAACACCACAGTATAAGTATGTCAACACAATATCAGCACAACCACCTATGGTATGATTACTGTGAACACCCAGCCCCTGCCCAGTTCTTTCTATCCTTAGAATATATCCCACTAAATATATGTAGTCAAATTCCTGTGCTTTAATGTCACTCGCAGTATTTCCTCTCTGTGTACTTAGGTCAGTTATTATTCTTTTTGATGTTTAAATTGTCCTGTCTTCAGCTGGTAACTAGGAGGCTATTCATCTTGGCTTCTGAGTCTTTTTAACACAATTCCAATAGTCTTTGATGATTCTTTGCTTTCTGATATGACAAGCTATTCCAGGTTATTCTACATTTCCTGGCCCAGACCTGGAACCAGGTATCCAGAAGTCCTGGTTTCTTTTAGAGGGAAATGGTTCTTAAAGAGAATATAGTCACAAAGGGTATATCTTCAACTCAGTTGGACATTGTTTCTAGACCTTTTCAGTAACTAGAGTTAGGAAATATATTTTTCTTTTTTAGAAAATATACATCATTAGGTCAATTTGATAATTCCAATTCAAATTTTACATTATTTTTTACTTCTTCGACTTCATATTTGCCTTTTTTCCTCTTATCCTGAAAATCTTGGTTCCTGATGATATTAAAAGTATCATGCTTTTATTTAATTGTTCTTAGGATATATCCCACTAGATATTAATTATTTTGTTTTAAAGTCACTGAAATAATTCCTTTCTGTGTGATTAAACCACCAACTTGTTTCATTTTGCTTTTGATTTTAGGTATTGCTCTTTTTTCCATTTGAATTTAATTTTGTTATATAATTCTATACATTTTTCATAGCTCTAACATAGATCTTAAAAACAAATCTAGCTTTTCTCTGTCCTCTCCACTCTATTCTCTCCCACCCATAGGTGGCTGTTATTGGTAGCCATTTCTCCTATTTTATTTTTTCATATAAGCAAGTTTGTATGTGTGTCCTCCTTCCTCCGTTTCTTACATAAGTGGTAGCTTATTATATATAATAGTCTGCCTGCATTTTTCTATTACGAATATATCCTGGAGACCACTCTATAGCAATGGGAAGAGTCTTTATCCCTTTTCCATCTATATGACATATTCCATTATTGTTACAGGGTTTTCGTTTTTTGTTTTGTTTTTTTTAAGAAATCAGATTACTAATGACTGTAATAGGTAAGAATTGCTTTCAAGTTGAATTGTGGCCTGTTTACACATCTGTGATCGAAGATATTTTAGTCATTTCAAACTTATTTAGCAATCTAAGTGAAAGTATTAACTGAAGTATTAATATAAGTATTAGGGTTCCTCAGGCCTAGTGGTGGATCCCCTTCTCTGTCTACACTATCCTGTGTTTTCATCAAAATCATTAACATACATACCATTGTTATTTTAATGATTTATATACAGTGGGCCTAGAGCTCAGAGCTCCAATTCCTATAACCAGTCACCTGCTTTACGTCTCCACTTGGATACTTCACAGACATCTGAAACTTACCATATACAAAGTAGAACACTTTGTTTTCACCTCAAAATTATGCTTTCCCCAACCCTCAACTCTGCATCTTCTACAGCCTCCCATTTACTTAATCCAGAAACCCAAAGGCCTACCCTTGATTTGTTCATTTTCCTTTCTTTTCACATCCTGATGATGTGAAAAACTAATCCTGATGATTTTGTCACTAAAATAAATTTCTAGTCTGGTGTTACTTCCATCTCTTCTGCCCCCATCACAGTCCAGGCTGTTCTTTTCTCCGACCTGGATGATGCCATCGGTCATCCTGCTTCCACTCGTGCTGTGTTACATTCCCACTCAGGACCCACCAATATCTTTCCATTGCATATGGGTCCTCCGTGACCTCCCCACCCCCAAGCCCTCCATACGGTCTGGTCTTTTTTCAGTATTTTTAAATGCACCAGGGTCATTTCTCTTATTCTCTGCATTGCTGTTTGCTTGGAATGTTCTTTCTCTCACTATACACATGCCCTCCTTCATATTTTCCTTCAGTTCTCAGCTTAAATGTTATTTACTCAGTGTCTTTCTAATTACTTTATTTAAAGAAGATCTCTTACAATTCTTTGTACCTGGTTTGTTTCTTTCATAGTACTTGTTACAACTTGCAATATTTTATGTTTATTTATAACATAAATAAATTAAACATTTATAACATAAATAAATTAAAACATAAAATAAGAGATAAACTGTCTCCTCCACTAAAGGGTAGGAGCACTCTCTGTCCTACTCATTGTTATATCTACTGATTCTGAAACATAATAGACATTTTAGTAGGAACTCAATATTTGTAGAATTTGTAGAAATATAGTGAAATTTCAACACACTTGTGATTTTATGAAAAGCTTTACTTGCTCACATAGAGCCATTACTTACTTAGGTACTCCCCACGTCATTTCAAAATTATTAGAACTGCTTTATGAAATATAAACAATATTAAAAACAAAAGTGTGTGAGTGTGTGTTTTGGTGGAGGCTGGGCAGTAGATAAAGTTATTCTTCAAAATACACTTCTCTAAGATTGTCTGACTTTTTTAGAAATAGGCAGCACATTTGGTTTTAAGCTTAACAGCCACTGCAAATTGGTTTCCATGATTTACATAGCCCATAAGATAAAAATCTTTCAAAAAAGATATCATTAAGCTCGAAACCAGTCACCTGCAATAATTCTTTTGTTACCTTAGATTCACCCTAAGATTATTGTCAGCACTCTCTTAATTAGGTATCTTATCCTAATATCAGTGAAGCAGAAGATACAGAATACTCATAAACATAAACATAAGTGTAGCTGGAAAGACTAAGATATGAACAGACAGTGATATCTTCTTTAACACTCCATAGATTGAATTTTGAGGATTAATATCAGAATTACAATAAACATATCTAACCTACTTATTACTTACGTTCACTTTTAGTTGGTGTTTGAACAAGTAAATATGCATTATTATAACACAGATATTTCCTTTTAAAACTGCTCAACAGGACTCTGACTTGAAGAAAACAGTGGATGAAAGTGCACGGATTCAGAGAGCATACAACCATTATTTTGATTTGATCATCATAAATGACAATCTAGACAAAGCCTTTGAAAAACTACAAACTGCCATAGAGAAACTGAGAATGGAACCACAGTGGGTCCCAATCAGCTGGGTTTACTGATGACTCAGTGAGGTTAACAATTAAAATTAAACTTTTAAAAAGTGACTGCAACAAATAAACCTTCTACTGAGAGAATACATGCACAGATAGAAGAAATCTGCCAAGTCCAGGCATTTTTATTGTGTAGATTGAAATAATAGTACACTATTCTGAATTTTTATATGAAATGTGGTTGGGAAGGTGTACTAATATATAATTTATCTTAATTTTTCTAACTTTTTATGGATAATCTTTCTATTCATATCACATAAAGAAATGCGTTGAAGCATTTTGTATATGTTTTGATTTAGTACCCTTGCCTTTTTCATCAAAGGAATTTTCAAATCATTCACTCTAACATTGGTCTCACATTTTCACTGTGATAATGAATACTACTTGAAATAGTTTTGTAATTCTGTTATTTAGTTCAGTATTTAACTAGTGAAGGATCAGTTACTCTTAATAGAAGAAAATAGTAATTATTGACCTTCCTTCTTAATTGAATTTCTTACAAAAGCAGAATTTTAATGTCAGTGCTATAGCTAATCTACTACCATTTAAATCTGACATCAAAAGTCTGTTCAATTCACATAGTTTCATTATTTCAAAAATGTATGGCTATCCATTCTAATTTATACAGCTATATTAGTTTTGTCTCTTCATTTCTATCTTTAGTGAAAAATTGAAGAGCAATACCTTGCACTCTCTTATGAGGTTATTCTTTTTATTTGTTGCAGTGACATGCTGATGCTAACTAATTTAACATGTACACAGTACGTTCTGGGGCTGGAAGCAAGGTCATGCAGACTGAGAGAGTGCCTTATCCTATAAAACCTTAAAGCAAAATGACACTTGAAGAAAGTTTATTTATTTTCACATGTAAAAATTTAATGACAAAATGAACCTACTGCTTTAAACGGTTTTTTAAATTAGGATATGGTCAGCAAATGTATCATGCTTCTGCAAATTTCTGTGATGTTTAAAGATGCCTCTGAGTTTGCATTTGGGGGTTTTTGTGAATGATCAATGTGCTT
>NW_012140080.1:1312336-1313143 GCF_000956105.1 Propithecus coquereli
TGAATCAAAGCACAGTATCAAGGTGATGTCCTATAACTTAATGTTTCAACACACTGTAAATTTTAACAGAAATATCAGTTCTGCATTCTCAGGAAACATGTAGTATTCTCCAGTGTACCTTTGTGCTGCCGCATGGAGCCCCTTTAAACAGCTTTGGTATAATTATGGCAGCACAAGAAGTTTATCTGAAAAATATTTCAACCATTTTGGTACAATAGAGATAACCTTTACAGCATATATATTGTTAGCCTTATTATGTGAGATAAAATACATATTATTTAGAAAATAGTCTGTACTTAAAGGAATTATTTCTATTATAAATGGTATTCATGATTGATTACTTAATGCATATTAGATTCCTCCTAATACTAAATGAAATTATGCAGTTTAGTTCATTTCAGTCTACATACCAATGCTGAAGAGAATAAATTTAGAAAAGTTCACTGTATCTCAATGAAGAGTTATCAAGTTTGAAATCCATGTCCCATCTTAGTCTGCAGGAACCAGCAGTGCTGTGCTGGGGCAAGAAGTCCCAGAGGCCCCAGCATTCTTCTTAGGTAATGAGAGTACAGTTGTAATCAAGGAAATGTGAACTTCTCTTTTGGGAAGGTCTAAGATAATTAGCTATACTGAAGAGAAAATGGCTTAAAGCAATGTTGAACAACTGGTAATAGTTAAAATACACAAACATGCATATGCTTTTGGGAAGCATGATGTGCCAATACACTAATGCGCCTGAGGGTTCCTTGTGGACAGGTGAGTGTCCACATTCAGCATTCAGGGCATGACTATATACCACTAAAGATT